>NC_040090.1:67480726-67783756 GCF_003369695.1 Bos indicus x Bos taurus
GAATATTGCCTCAGACTATATCTTCAAAGATATATATTGTATGAAAAATGTAGTTTACATCCTGTTTGTGATATTGAATAGATCTCTGGCATATTCTTCATTGTGACATTTGTGACAACGTAAATAGCTACTTTTCTCTAAGTAAAATCATATAAACTAAGAAAGAGCTTATTCTTCTCACAAATTGAATATATACAATTCTTATCCCAAGCCCTATCAGCAACTACTAGATAATGAAGTAGATTGTCGAGGATGCTTTTAAAATATGCTTCCCACAGATAGTTTTAAGTATAGAGAAAATAACCATATGTTTAGAATAGTTGCTTAGACAAATCTTTACAAAAAGCAGAGAAATAGATCGGATGATTCTTGGAAGTCCCTTTCAGCCTTATGGTCACAAAACACATTGGTTATGATTAAAATACTTACAATTTACTATTTCACAATATGCTTTAAGTGACTGTGCAGAATAAGCATAAATGACTTCAGTGAGTTTGGTTCTTTCCGCATGCTCCTGCGCTATAAGAAAACCACTGGCATAGCTAAGGCATTTCCTAGTCTCAGCAGGAGGATTAAAGTGCTCCCAGAGCCTATTCTTTCTACACTGACTGTAAGCTTGCCCTCTATTCCCTATGGAAGAAGTGAGTTAATCTTCTATGCCACTAAAGAAATTATTTTGTGAGTAATTATTCATATGAGAGCACCTTGTCCTCTGCCTCCACAGCCTCCTATAAACACCCTGGCCTTCTTGCTCAGATGTGGTTAAAAACAGAGACTTAGATCCAAGGAATGGAGGGACAGGCAAGGATTCAGAGAGTTCAGGATCTAGGTCCTATCTCCACATGAAAAGTGTTACACTAGTGTCCTCTTGTGCTCCAAGGAGAGACAGAGTTCAATAATTATAAAAATGATAACCATTATAACAAATATTTTGCATATCTAAAAGTATTTCCTAGCTGTATACTTAGGGAGCTTGAAAACACTAATTAATCCTCACAGACTACATTGGACACTAGTTAATATATTCCTTAACTGAGTTATGTGATAAGCAAATCATAATGCAGTCAAAACCCTAAACAGAAAAATGTGTTTTATTTAGTAGACATAAGCTACCAATGAATATACTTACTGGAGTAAGAAATTGGCCACCACAAGGTTTCAAGGAAACAACACTTTCTAACTAATTAGACTGAAGAGAAACTTAGTTTTTATATCTGAACCAAATTAGGAAAATTGTGGACATACTGTGCTCCTAATTTCAGGGTGAGTCTGTAATAATATTTTCATGCATTGTTAATCCGAACATGCAGTGGAAGCCTATTTGTAACTACTGTGATTACTAAGTATGAAAGTTAGGCATACTTCAGTGTTAATGAAGGTGATTCACTGAACTTAAAAGTCACATCAAATAAACTATGGAAGAACAGTAAAACATCTCAAATTCATAAAGCACGTTTTCCCTTGTTTTTATTATGCAAGAATAAACAACATCCTTGGCAAAATAACCTACACTTCTTTCTCACTAATGCCAGTGTTTAGTAATTTATCCCCAAGTGTGGCAGTTAGCCTTTTGGAAGCATACATTGAAGAAGGTGACAGGGCAAGGGGAGAGTTACATGTCATTTAGTAGGATGCTGTTTATTATAATTTAGTATATTGTAAAAACTATGTATATTTAGAAGTGCTAAGTTGAAAGGGTCCAGTGTAGCAAAGCATTTTATTTTCACTGATATTTCTTAGAAAATAGCAAAAAGATCTTTAATCTTGGTTACAGATACATACGTTTGCTATTAGGAAATTCCATTTCCTTTGGATTCTGTGCTACATTAATGAAATCTAAAAGATATAATTACTAAGTAGATATACAATGCTTTCTTGGCATCTGAAATGCTAGGTTATGTTTAAGTCTAAGTGAAACTATATTTAACTTATAAGTTAGAATTATATAATGTATCAACTATACAGTAGCATATTCTGAAAAATCTAGTGCTGCATGAAATTATATAGAGGTATGTATAAAAATAGGTAATATCCCTAAAATATTTTGCAGTTACAGTTTTTCCTGCTGGGAAGTTTACCACACTGCCAAGATATATGTATGAAATGTCTGCTCAGAAAAACAAAATTAGAAAATATTCCTCTCATACCAACTCACTAAATGTAGGAATATATAATCAAAACTGGCTTTCAAAAGCAATACAAATATATAAAGATACCTATATGTGTGACAAACAAGAAAACATGGACTGTTGATTAGTTTTGAATGGGCCCCACATTTGTAATTAATTAAAATACATATATATGTATTATACATATATAATATATATATGACCTAAATCACTCATAAGAACGAATACATTGCCCCCTTGCTCTCCAGGTTTTTTATTGACAGTCATAACCCATCTTTTTCCAGGATTATTGCCTGACATAACAGAAATTCCACTGTTTGTTCTCAACAAAGCAGTGAAAGAGAAATCTCTCTCTTCATTCTCCTGTCATGACCCATGTTCTGGGCTTGTGCTTTTTGGAGGAGTCTTTGATCTGCAGCAGGTCTCAGAGGCTTGTCTCCCGGAGGAACATAGTGCCAATGTTGTAGGAAACCTTTTTTATTTTCGATGAAGAAAGAGAAGGCTTTGGCTGCTTAGGACCAGTTCTTACCTCCAGGAAATAGCAGATACCAGGGATTTCTTTTGGAAAGTTGTCTGGAAGCTCTTCACGGGACCGAGGAATGAATGTGAAACTTTCTTCTCGTTTTAATAATCTAAGAAGAAAATATATAATGTGAATCATATGGGCAGGAGAGATGAGAAAAAATGGACACAAACTTTAGAGAATCAGGAAGCCTATAAAAGACTGCATGCATGTGTGCTTAATAGTGTCTAACTCTTCGTTAGTGCGTGGACTGTAGTCCCCCAGGGTCTTCTGTTTATGGGATTTTCCAGGCAAGAATACTGGAGTCGGTTGCCATTTCCTCCTCCAGGGTGTCTTCCCAACCCAGGGATTGAACCTGTGTCTCCTGCATTGGCAGGCAGATTGTGTACTATTGAGCCACCTGGGAAGCCTGATAATAATGAATTAAAAAAGCAAAGTTGTTCCTGGTACTACTTGACAATATTTGTTCAAAGTTGATTTGATTTTTTGTTTAAAAGGCTAAAGAAACTGCATAATACATGTTTTTATTCAAACACGCAAGATTTACCCTTTCTGTTTTAAAAATCTGCCTAAAGTCTGGAACATTCCTTCAATGTTTTATAGACTCTGAATAAGCTTTAAATCCTATGTGTCATTCATATAAATCAAGTTTTTAGCTTTGTAGAACAGTCATAACTCAATGTGTCTGTGATATCTGGTTACTATTTTCTAGCAATACATATTTTGTAAACTTACCAGCATTTATTTGTCAAATAGATTGACTCTTCCAGTCATAAAGACAATTTTCTAGTATACTAATATTGGAGATTTATTCTTGACCAATTCTAGGAAAGGTTCAGTTTAATAGCCATACATAGACAAGTGTCCTAGCATTTCAATTTTAAAAATTATTTATTTATTTGACTGCATTTAGTGGGTCTTGGTTGCAGCACACACTGCGTCCTGCAGGATATTTCCTTGTGGTATGCAGACTCTCTAGTTGGGACATTCGGACTCCAAAGGAAATGGACCCAGTAGTTGCAGCTCACAGGCTTATTTGCTCCAGGGCATGTG
Source organism: Bos indicus x Bos taurus (assembly GCF_003369695.1). Taxonomy (NCBI): domain Eukaryota; kingdom Metazoa; phylum Chordata; class Mammalia; order Artiodactyla; family Bovidae; genus Bos; species Bos indicus x Bos taurus. The sequence continues at coordinate 67,484,432 of NC_040090.1, forward strand.
GGATCTTAGTTCCTCAACTAGGGATCAAATCCACATCCCCTGCATTGTAGGCAGATTCATAACCACTGGACCACCAGGGAAGTCCCCAGCAATTCAATTTAATTCAACAACTCTTATGGGTTACAATTATTGCCCTAGAAAAGTATCCTAGATACTGTTGTGAATATAATGATAGGCAGAATACAACAACCTAAGAAGCTTCAAGTTTTGCCAACAGACAAAGACACAGAGAAAAAAGAAACAGAAAGTAAAAACTGAATAAGCAAAGAAAAGTCACAGTAATATAAAAGTAATATAACACAATAGACTAGGGACTTCCCTGGTGGTTCAGTGGTTAAGGATCTAGCTTCCAATGCAGAAGACACAGGTTTGATCCCTACTTGGGAAACTAAGATTCGGCATGCTGTGGGGAAACTAAACCTGCATGCCACAACTTCTGAGCCTGCCTGCCTCAACTAGAGAGGCTGCTCACTGCAAATACTGAATCACTCTGACGCTCATACCACAATGAGAGAGAAGCCCATGTGCTGCAACGAAGAGCCTGTGTGCTACAATGGAAGATCCTGCATGCCACAAAGATCCTAAGTGCCTCAACTAAGATTCAACACAGCCTATATATATATATTATACACACACACACACACACACACACACACACACGGGCTTCCCTTGTAGCTTGGGTGGTAAAGAACCTACCTGCAGTGCAGGAGACTCCCCTTCAATCCCTGGGTTGGCAAGAGCCCCTGGAAAAGGGAATGGCAACCCACTCCAGTAATCCTACCTGGAGAATTCCATGGACAGAGGAGGCTGGTGGGTTACGGTCCCTGGGGTCACAAAGAGTCAGACACGAATGAGCAACTAACACACACACACACACCAATTAATTAATTTAAAATGACCAAAAGGCTAGATGCCATAAAAAAGGTTAATCCACAAAGGTGTTGAAGTTCAGAGAGGGTTTACAGTGGGAGGGCTACTAAACTCTCATGAATGAAATGGTATTTAAAGAGAGGCAGAATTTCAACAAATGAACGTGGGGAACAACATAATCAGATTTAGATACAAGAAAATTATGATCAGGATCAACATGTTCCAATCATCGGATTTTATTTTAGAAGAGGTAAGAATGAGAGTTAAAGCTGAAGCAGTAGGTTAAGACAAACTTTAAAGTCTGGAGCTAAAACTTTAGACTTTATTTGGAGGCACAATAGAGCTAAACCTATCACCCTTTCCCTAAAAACAACTCATTTTCCTAAGACACGTAAATGTTAACAGGAGATTGAAGTTATGCAGGATAAGAGATAGATTGAGAAGAAAGGAATCATTGTGACAGGGAGAAGGCAAAGTCAAAAAAGCAGTTAGTGTGAGGAGAAGAAGCAATGTTTGAAAAATGTAAGATTATTACACAACAATAATAATCTTTATACTAAAGAGGGAAAAACCATGTCTTCTCAAATGTTTTTAATGGATAAAAATATTATTTGAAAACAATAGTTGGCAGTATTAAGAATTCTTAAAAAGTGAGCAATCTATATTCACTTTTATGAATGACAGGTGAAGTATTTTGTCTTGAAAAAGTATTTTTTTAAATATTTTATTCTTATTTGTTCAATTTATTTATTTACTTTAATTTTTATTTCACATAAAAATACACATATAGGGTATAGGTGATTTACAATGATACATTAAATTTAGGTGTATAACAAAGTGGTTCTTTTTCAGATTCTTTTCCCACATAGGTTACAATAGACTATTGAGTAAAATTCTCTGTGCTATAAGTAGGTCCTTGTTGATTACCTATTTTATATACGTAGTGTATATATGTTAAACTCCTAATGTACCAGTCTGCCTCATCACTATCCTTTGGTAACCATAAGATTGTTTTTGAAGTCTCTGATTCTGTTTCTGTTTTGCAGATAAATTCATTTGTATCTTTTGAGTCTACATAGAAGTGGTATCACCTAGATAGCATATTGAAAAGCAGAGGCATTACTTTGCCAACAAAGGTCTGTCTAGTCAAGGCTATGGTTTTCCCAGTGGTCATGTATGGATGTGAGAGTTAGACTGTGAAGAAAGCTGAGTGCTGAAGAATTGATACTTTTGAACTGTAGTGTTGGAGAAGACTCTTGAGAGTCCCCTGGACTGCAAGCAGATCCAACCAGTCCATTCTGAAGGAGATCAGCCCTGGGATTTCTTTGGAAGGAATGATGCTGAAGCTGAAACTCCAGTACTTTGGCCACCTCATGCGAAGAGTTGACTCATTGGAAAAGACTCTGATGCTGGGAGGGATTGGGGGCAGGAGGAGAAGGGGACGACAGAGAATAAGATGGCTGGATGGCATCACCAACTTGATGGATATGAGTTTGAGTGAACTCTGGGAGTTGGTGATAGACAGGGGCCCTGGTGTGCTGCAATCCATGGGGTTGCAAAGAGTCGGACACGACTGAGCAACTGAACTGAACTGAGAAGTGGTATCATATGATATTTTGTCTTTCTCTGCCGACTTCATTTTGTGATAATCTCTAGGCTCATCTATGTTGCAACAATTAGCAGTATTTCATTCTTTTATATGGCTCAGTAACATTGTATTTCATATATTTACCACATTTTTTTAATCCACTCATCTGTCAATGGACATTTAGGTTGCTTCCATGTCTAGGCTATTATAAACCATGCTGCAGTGTACACTGTGGTGCTTGTATCTTTTGAATTATGGTCTTCTCCAAATATATCCCCAGGGGTAAGGCACTGTTGGCACTGGAAGTAGAATCCAGACCTGTTAATTCCTAATAAAGTTTAGTCCTGTGGGCCCAGGAGGGCCAAGTGGAGCTACTCCATGTTCAAGGTCAGGAAGAGCAGCTGTGAGGAGATACCCCTAGTCCAAGGTAAGGACCAAGGGCTGCACTTTGCTGGAGAAGTTGTGAAGAGATGCCCCATGTCCAAGGTAAGAGAAATCCAAGTAAGACAGTAGGTGTTGCGAGAGGGCATCAGAGGGCAGACACACTGAAACCATAATCACAGAAAAATATTCAATCTGATCACATGGACCACAGCCTTGTCTAACTCAATGAAACTAAGCCATGCCGTGTAGCGCCACCCAAGGTGGGCGGGTCATGGTGGAGAGGGCTGACAGAATGTGGTCCACTGGAGAAGGGAATGGCAAACCACTTCAGTATTCTTGCCTTGAGAACCCCATGAACAGTATGAAAAGGCAAAATGACAGGATAATGAAAGAGGAACTCCCCAGGTCAGTAGGTGCCCAATATGCTACTGGAGATCAGTGGAGAAATAACTCCAGAAAGAATGAAGGGATGGAGCCAAAGCAAAAACAATACACAGTTGTGGGTGTGACTGGTGATAGAAGCAAGGTCTGATGTTGTAAAGAGCAATATTGCATAGGAACCTGGAATGTTAGGTCCAGGAATCTAGGTAAATTGGAAGTGGTCAAACAGGAGATGGCAAGAGTGAACGTCGACATTCTAGGAATCAGCGAACTCAAATGGACTGGAATGGGTGAATTTAACTCAGATGACCATTATTTCTACTACTGTGGGCAGGAATACCTCAGAAGAAATGGATAGCCATCATGGTCAACAAAAGAGTCTGAAATGCAATACTTGGATACAATCTCAACAATGAAAGAATGATCCCTGTTTGTTTCCAAGGCAAACCATTCAATATCACAGTAATCCAAGTCTATGCCCCAACCAATAACACTGAAGAAGCTGAAGTTGAATGGTTCTATGAAGACCTACAAGACCTTTTAGAACTAACACCCGAAAAAGATGTCCTTTTCATTATAAGGGACTGGAATGCAAAAGTAGGAAGTCAAGAAACATCTGCGGTAACAGGCAAATTTGGCCTTGGAATACGGAATGAAGCAGGGCAAAGCCAAAAGAGTTTTGCCAAGAGAACATACTGGTCATATCAAGCACCCTCTTCCAACAACACAAGAGAAGACTCTACACATGGACATCACCAGATGGTCAACACTGAAATCAGATTGATTATATTCTTTGCAGCCAAAGATGGAGAAGCTCTATACAGTCAACAAAAACAAGACCAGGAGCTGACTGTGGCTCAGAACATGAACTCCTTATTGCCAAATTCAGACTTAAATTGAAGAAAGTAGGGAAAACCACTAGACCATTCAGGCTGACCTAAATCAAATCCCTTATGATTATACAGTGGAAGTGAGAAATAGATTTAAGGGACTAGATCTGATAGAATGCCTGATGAACTATGGAATGAGGTTCATGACATTGTACAGGAGACAGGGATCAAGACCATCCCCATGGAAAAGAAATGCAAAAAAAGAAAATGCCTGTCTGGAGAGGCCTTACAAGTAGCTGTGAAAAGAAGTGAAGTGAAAAGCAAAGGAGAAAAGTAAAGATATAAGCATCTGAATGCAGAGTTCCAAAGAATAGCAAGGAGAGATAAGAAAGCCTTCCTCAGTGATCAGTGCAAAGAAATAAAGGAAAACAACAGAATGGGAAAGACTATAGATCTCTTCAAGAAAATTAGAGATACCAAGGGAACATTTCATGCAAAGTGGGCTTGATAAGGAGAAATGGTATGGACCTAAAAGAAGCAGAAGATTTTAAGAAGAGGTGGCAAGAATACACAGTAGAACTGTACAAAAAAGATCTTCATGACCAAGATAATCATGATGGTGTGATCACTCACCTAGAGCCAGACATCCTGGAATGTGAAGTCAAGTGGGCCTTAGAAAGCATCACTATGAACAAAGCTAGTGGAGGTGATGGAGTTCCAGTTGAGCTATTCCAAATCCTGAAAGATGATGCTGTGAAAGTGCTGCACTCAATATGCCAGCAAATTTGGAAAACTCAGCATTGGCCACAGGACTGGAAAAGGTCAGCTTTCATTCTGATCCCAAAGAAAGGCAATGCCAAAGAGTGCTCAAACTACTGCACAATTGCACTCATCTTATACGCTAGTAAAGTAATGCTCAAATTCTCCAAGCCAGGCTTCAGCAATATGTGAACCGTGAAGTTCCAGATGTTCAAGCTGGTTTTAGAAAAGGCAGAGGCACCAGAGATCAACTTGCCAACATCTGCTGGATCATCGAAAAAGCAAGAGAGTTCCAGAAAAGCATCTATTTCTGCTTTATTGAGTATGCCAAAGCCTTTGACTGTGGATCACAATAAACTGTGGAAAATTCTGAAAGAGATGGGAATACCAGACCACCTGACCTGCCTCTTGGAAGCAACAGTTAGAACTGGGCATGGAACAACAGACTGGTTCCAAATAGGAAAAGGAGTACGTCAAGGCTGTATATTGTGCCCCTGCTTATTTAACTTATATGCAGAGTACATCATGAGAAATGCTGGGCTGGAAGAAGCACAAGCTGGAATCAAGATTGCCAGGAGAAATATCAATCACCTCAGATATGCAGATGACACCACCCTTATGGCAGAAAGTGGAGAGGAACTAAAAAGGTTCTTGATGAAAGTGAAAGTGGAGAGTGAAAAAGTTGGCTTAAAGCTCAATACTCAGAAAACTAAGATCATGGCCCCATGGGACTGAGATCTACTCTCATCACTTCATTGGAAATAGATGGGGAAACAGTGGAAACAGTGTCAGACTTTATTTTTTGGGGCTCCACAATCACTGCAGATGGTGATTGCAGCCATGAAATTTAAAGACACTTACTCCTTGGAAGGAAAGTTAGGACTCCCTGGTGGCTCAGATGGTAAAGCCTCTGTCTACAATGCGGGAGACCAGGGTTCGATCCCTGGGTTGGGAAGATCCCCTGGAGAAGGAAATGGCAATCCACTCCAGGCCTATTGCCTGGAAAATCCCATGGACAGAGGAGCCTGGTATGCTACAGTCCATGGAGTCGCAAAGAGTCTGACACGACTGAGCGAATGAACTGAACTGAACTGAGATAGCATACTGAAAAGCAGAGACATTACTTTGCCAACAAAGTTCCGTCTAGTCAAAGCTATGGTTTTTCTAGTGGTCATGTATGGATGTCAGAGATGGACTGTGATAAAAGCTGAGCGCAAAGAATTGATTCTTTAGAACTGTGGTGTTGGAGAAGACTCTTGGAGTCCCTTGGACTGCAAACAGATCCAACCAGTCCATTTTAAAGAGATCAGTCCTGGGTGTTTTTTGGAAGGACTGATGCTGAGCTGAAACTCCAATACTTTGGCCTCCTCATGTGAAGAGGCCATTGGCAAAGACTCTGATGCTGGAAAGGATTGGGGGCAGGAGGAGTAGGGGACGACAGAGGATGAGATGGCTGGATGGCATCACTGACTCAATGGATATGAGTTTGAGTGAACTCCAGGAGTTGGTGATGGACAGGGAAGCCTGGCGTACTGCAATTCATGGGGCCGCAAAGAGTCATACACGACTGAGCGACTGAGCTGAACTGAACTGAAGACTAAAATATTTTTTCTTAAATAGTGTTATTGCAGTATAATTGACATATAGCACTGCATAAGTTTAAGGTGATCTGCTGTAATTACTTACACCATAAAGTAGCTACCACAATAAGTTTAGTGAGCATCTTATATATACATGCTCAGTTGCTTCAGTTGTGTCTGACTCTTTTTAAACCTATGGACTGTATCCCACCAGGCTTTTCTATCCATGGGATTCTCCAGGCAAGAATACTGGAGTAGGCAAGAATACTGGAGTAGATTGCCATGTCCTCCTCCAGGGGATCTTCTGGACCCAGGGATCAAACCTGCAGCTCCTGCATTGTAGGCAGATTCTTTATCATGAGCCACCAGGGAAGCCCAGTGAACATATCATAAACATACAAAATTAGAGAAAAAAAAATCCCTTTGATGAGAACTGAGGGTTTACTCTTAACAACTTTCAAATATAACATGCTGCTGCTGCTGCTGCTAAGTCGCTTCAGTCGTGTCCGACTCTGTGCGACCCCTGAGACGGCAGCCCACCAGGCTCGTCCGTCCCTGGGATTCTCCAGGCAAGAACACAGTCCTGTTAATTACATTTTTCGTGTTGTATCTTACATCTTCAGTACTTATTTATCTTATAACTTAGTTTGTCCATTTTGACTACATTCATCCCATTTCTGCTCCCTCCAACCCCTTCTGGTAACCACAAATCTGATCTCTTTTGCTATGTTTGTTTAGTTTTGAAGTATAGTAGATCTACAATATACTATTTTGTTTTCTGCTACACACAGTAGTGATTTGATATTCTATACATTTCAAAATAATCATCATGATAAGCTTAGTTACCATATGTCATCATATAAAGATATTACATAATTACTGAAATATTGCCCACACTGTACATTTGATAATCATAACTCATTTATTCTATAATGAGAACTTTGTTTCTCTTAATCTTCTTCAACTATTTCTCCTGCCCCCAACATCTTCCTCTCTAGTAACCATCTGTTTGTTCACAGTATCCATAATGCTGTTTTTGTTATGTTTGGCCACTTGTTTTGTTTTTTAGATTCCACACAAAAGTGAAATTATGCAGTATTTTCCTTTTCCTGTCTGACTTATTTCACATAGCATGATACCTTCTAGAGCCATCCATGTTGTCCCAAATGACAGGATTTCATTATTTTTTATAAATGGGTAATATTCCATTATATGCATATACCATATCTTCTTTATCTATTCATCTATCAATTGACACTTAGTTTGCTTTCATATTTTTGTCTTTGTTATAAAGTTGCAAGGAACATAGAGGTGTATATCTTTTCTTATTAGTGTTTTTGTTTTCTTTGGATAAACATCCAAGAGTGGAATTTGTGGGTCATATGATAGTTCTACTTTTAATTTCTTTTTCCATTGTAAAGTAGGATAATTGCTTTATAATATTGTGACGGCTTTTGTCACACATCATCATGAATCAGCCACAGGTATACATATGTTCCCTCCCTCTTGTATCCCCCTCCTATCTGCCTCTCCCACTCACCTCTATAGGAGTGACAGAGCACCAGCTTTGGGTTCCCTGTGTCAGGCAGCAAACTCCCACTTGCCACCTGTTTTACATTTGGTAATTTGTATGTTTCAATGCTATTCTCTCATATCATCCCAACCTCTTCTTCCTCCATTGTGTCCAAAAGTCTGTTCTTTATTTCTGTGTCACATTTGCTGCCCTGCACGTAGGATCATCAGTACTATCATTCTAGATTCCATGTGTATGCATTAATATATGACATTTGTCTTTCTCTTTCTGACTTATTTTGCTCTGTATTATAGGCTCTAGATTCATTCACCTCATTAGAACCGACTCAAATGCATTCCTCTTTATAGTTGACAACAGACTGGTTCCAAATAGGAAAAGGAGTACGTCAAGGCTGTATGTTGTCACCCTGCTTATTTAACTCATATGCAGAGTACATCATGAGAAAGGCTGGGCCGGAAGAAGCACAGGCTGGAATCAAGATTGCCAAGAGAAATATCAATAACCTCAGATATGTAGATGACACAACCCTATGGATGAAGTGAAGAGGAACTAAAAAGCCTCTTGATGAAAGTGAAAGTGGAGAGTGAAAAAGTTGGCTTAAAGCTCAACACTCAGAAAACTAAGATCATGGCATCTGGTCCCATCATTTCATGGGAAATAGATGGGGAAACAGTGGAAACAGTGGCAGACTTTATTTTTGGGGGCTCCAAAATCACTGCAGATGGTGATTGCAGCCATGAAATTAAAAGACGCTTACTCCTTGGAAGGAAAGTTATGACCAACCTAGATAGCATATTGAAAAGCAGAGACATTACTTTGCCAACAAATGTCTGTCTAGTCAAGGCTATGGTTTTTCCAGTGGTCATGTATGGATGTGAAAGTTGGACTGTGAAGAAAGCTGAGCGCTGAAGTATTGATGCTTTAGAACTGTGGTGTTGGAGAAGACTCTTAAGGGTCCCTTGGACTGCAAGCAGATCCAACCAGTCCATTCTAAAGGAGATCAGTCCTGGGTGTTCATTGGAAGAACTGATGCTAAAGCTCAAACTCCAGTACTTTGGCCACCTCATGCAAAGAGTTGACTCATTGGAAAAGACTCTGGTGCTGGGAGGGGTTGGGGGCAGGAGGAGAAGGGGACGACAGAGGATGAGATGGCTGGATGGCATCACTGACTTGATGGACATGAGTCTGAGTGAATTCCAGGAGTTGGTGATGGACAGGGAGGCCTGGCGTGCTGCAATTCATGGGGTCACAAAGAGTCGGATACGACTGAGCGACTGAACTGAACTGAACTGAACTGAACTGAATAGTCCATCATGTCTGTGTATCAAAACTGCCTCATACATTCATCTCCTGATGCACATCTAGGTTGCTTCCATGTCCTAGCTATTGTAAATAGTGTTCCAATGAACACTGGGGTATGTGTGTTTTTTTCAACTATGGTTACCTCAGGCTCTATGCCCAGTAGTGCAATTGCTGGGTCATATGGAGTTTTATTCCTAGTTTTTAAAGGAATATGCATACTCTTCTTCATAGTGGCTGCATCAATTTTCATTCTACCAACAGTGTAAGAGGGTTCCCTTTTCATCACACTCTCTCCAGCATTTATTGTTTGTATATTTTTAAATGATGGTCATTCTGACTGGTGTGAGGTGATACCTCATTGTAGTTTTGATTTGAATTTCTCTAATAGAGAGTGATATTGAGAATCTTTTCACTTGTTTACTAGCAATCTTCATGTCTTTGGAGAAATATCTGTTCAGGTCTTCTGCACACTTTTTTGATTGTGTTATTTTTCTTGTATTGAGTTGCATGAACTACTTGTATACTTTGGAGTTAATTCTATGTTTGTTGTTTCATTTGCTATTATCTTCTCCCATTCTGAGGATTGATTTCACCTTTCTCATAGTTACCTTTGTGTGAAAAACCTTTTTATTAGGTCCTTTTGTTTCTATTTCCATTCCTCTAGGAGTTGGGTCATAGATTCTCTTGCTGTGATTTATGTCAGAGAGTTTCTGCCTAGGTTTTATAGTTTCTGGTCTTACATTTAGGTCTTTAATCCATTTTGTATTTATTTCTGTGTATGGGGCATTAGGACATGTTCTAATTTCATTCTTTTGCACTTAGCTCACCAGTTTTCCCAGCACCACTTGTTGAAGAGACTGTCTTTTCTCTATTGTATGTTTTTGCCTCCTTTGTAAAAGATAATGTGTCCATGGCTGCATGGATTTATCTCTGGATTTTCTGTCTTGTTCTATTGGTCTATATTTATGTTTCTGTGCCAGTATCATACTATCTTAATAACTGTAGCTTTGTAGTATAGTCTGAAGTCAGGAAGGTTGATTGGAAGAGGTCAGTTTTCATTCCAGTCTCAAAGAAGGGCTATGCCAAAGAATACTCAAACGATCATATAATTGCACTCACTTCACATGCTTATAAGGTTATGCTCAAAATCCTTTAAGCTAGACTTCAACATATGTGAACTAAGAATGTACAATCTGGGTTTAGAAAAGGCAGAAGAGACAGAGATCAAATTGCCAACATTCATTGGATCATAGAAAAATCAAGGAAGTAACAGAAAAACATCTACTTCTGCCTAATTGACTAATTTAAAGTCTTTGACTATGTGGATGACAACAAATTGTGGAAAATTCTTAAGAGATGGGAATACCAAACCATCTTACCTATCTCCAGAGAAACCTGTATGCAGGTCAAGAAGCAATAGTTGGAACCAGGCATGGAACAATGTACTGTTTCCAAATTGGGAAAGGAGTATGACAAAGTTGTACATTGTCACTCTGCTTATCTAACTTATATGCAGTATACATCATGTGAAGTGCTAGGCTGGATGAATCACAAGCTGAATCAAGATTGCCAGGAGAAATATCAACACTCTCAGATATGCAGATGATACCACTCTGCTAAAGGAGAGTAAAGAGCTAAAGAGCTCCTTTAGGAGCTAAAGGAGGCTAAAGAGCTTCTTGCTGAGGGTGAAAGAGGAGAGTGAAAAAGCTAGTTTGAAACTCACATTAAAAAAACTAAGATCATGGCATTTGGTTTCATCACTTCATAACAAATAGAATGGGGAAAAGTAGAAGGAGTTACAGATTTTATTTTGGGGGGGCTCCAGAATCACTGTAGATGGTGACTGCAGCCAAGACATTAAAAGATACTTGCTCTTTGGAAAGAAAGCTACGACAAACATAGAAATCATGTTTAAAGGAGAAGACATCTTTTTCCTGACAAAGGCTTCTATAGTTGAAGCTATAGTCTCTCCAATAATTATGTAGAGATTTGAGAGTTGGCACATAAAGAAGACTGAGTGCCAAATAATTGATGCTTTTGAATTGTAGTGCTGGAGAAGATTCTTGAGATTTTCTTGAACAGCAAGGAGCTCAAACCAGTCAATCCTAAATGAAATCAACCCTGAATGTTGGAAGGACTGATGTTGAAACTGAAGCTCTGATACTTTGGCCACCTGATGTGAACAGCTGACTCACTGGAAAAGACCATAATGCTGGGAAAGATTGAAGGCAAAAGGAAAAAAGAGACAATGGAGGATGAGATGGTTAGACAGCATCACTGACTCAATGGAAATGCATTTGAGCCAAGTCCAAGATATAGTGAAGAACAGGGAACCCTTGCATGCTGGAGTCCATGGAGTCAAATGTGTCAGATATGACTTAGTGACTGAACAAAAACAAAGTTTAAAGGTGACTTCTCCCAATATATTCTATTTTCTTACCTTTAAAATGTATTCTCATAATAAAAATTATGGTCTTTGTTTGAAATTAAACTCCTTTGTTTTGTGAGGAATTGAAACATACTTATATACTTAATATAACAATCCAATATATTAATAATACAATATAAAATTTTGCAAATTCCTTTAAAGAGCAATGTGCATAAATGAGAAAAAGTGATAAACAGAAATTGACTTAGAAAAGTTTGATTACCTGCCAAATCTTGAATTTTGAAAGAAAAAAAATAAGTTCACAAAGCATTATTATTTTTAAAATTTAGTAAAAATGACATTACAATACATATAATAGCTATGTGATTTTGCCTAGTTAGCTCTGTTAGTTATTTCTTTAAAGATAATCATATGTTAGAAATTTCCTTCTATTCCCACAACCTCAGTCTTAGCTCAAGTCTGGAACTGTAATATTGTCTTTTAATAGTTATATTTCCTCTAGTTTTCCCTATTCCCTCCATGTGAAACATTACCTCTAAATAAGTTTTTCTTTCATCATGTTTCTTGTGGACTCAAATGTATGCAATGGGTCTCTAATAGCATATATCAAAGTTGAAAATAAAATAAATTCTCAGCCTTGCTAGATGTAGTTTATATTGGAATAATTTTAGATTTAGAGAAGTATTGAAAGGATAGTACAATGAGTTCCCCTATACTATTTACTCTGTTTTCCTAGTGTTAACATTTCACATAACTCTGGTATTTATTTGTCATAACTAAGAAATCAATTATAGTATGCTATTAATATTAACTGAACTGAAGGCATTATTTAGATTTTACTATTCTTCCACTAATATCCTTTTTATTTTCCATAATTTAGTGTACAATTTTTGGAAATAATATAGACCTGCTGATTTTTTTCTAACTCATGAGGAAACAGAAGACAAGATTATTCACATGTCTTACCTAGGGTCATAAACTAATTAGAAGCAGAAAATTAAGGTGAACTTGAGTTTCCTGATATTGATATTTTTTTGTTTACCCAATCACTTATTTAATCAGTCAGAAACAATTAAGGAATCTTCCAAACTACGGGTCACTTTGCATCTAATGTATTAGAAAAAAACATTTTTCCAGAAAAGTACACACAATAGTCTTGTATCACTGATCGTGTTTGTGACGCAGATTGCCTTGTTGTTTCTCACTGTGTGCACTGTTCACTGAATGCAGGGTTGGCAAGGCTTGAGCTAAGAGGCTGGAAGAAGACTTGAGGAGCTGTAGAAACTGCAGACATGTTTATTCTTTCACGGCTGGCTTGGCAGCCATAACACAGCCTCTCTCCTGGCTGACCCAGCAGCCATAGCAGCAGCCACAACATAACCTCATATAACATAACCATGATGCCGCTCCAATGAAGTCCTGATGCAGCAACAGCCAGGGCTTTCATGACCAAGTGAGTACATGACATGCATGAGCAGTGTTAGAAGTGATTTCAGCTGTTACACAACCATGCAAAGTCATTGTTTACAGAACATGGGCAAGAGGGCATGAGAGCATGGGGTGAGAGCATGACTAGCACCATCCTGTAATTTCCCCACAAATATGCTTAGAAAATATGTCAGGGAACTCATAAACACGCTAACCTTAATATTTACTTAAATAGTATACCATCACTCAATACCTTAACATACTGTATTTATCTATGTTCTACTTTAGATATTTAAATCAAATTTCACTTAATTGGTTTCATAGTCAAGAAATATTTAAAAATTTAGCTTAGACTTTTTAGCTTAAATGTGAACATCTAAAAAATTCTAAATAAATAATGTTATTTATTCGTTATTAATTGCAAAATAAACATTTACCACCCAGTCACCTACCATGGTGCCATTTTTAGTGAAGAAAAGAAAGATGTGCCTTCGATTTCCCTCTTACTTTAGAGGGAATTATGCTCAATTATTTTAGTAACTAATTTTCACTGCATAGTGATCTAGATAATATGAAGAATTTAGTAAACTTGGTATTATTTGTAAAGATATTTATGGCCAATAAAATAGCTAGTTTTTGTACTTCATTGAAATTCCTCTTTTGTGTGAAATTAATAGATGTCTGCCAAATTAGAGCTATTGACATGAAACCAACTCATGTCTTTAAACTCTGCCCCCTAAACTTGGTAATTAACTTTGTAGCATTACTGTCATGGGAAAAGAGAAACACCCTTCATACAGAGTAAAGAATGTGTCCTAATATAGCAATATTTCTGCATTCAATCTAGAGCCTTATGATATAGACCAAACCTATGCCAGTCAGTCAGACTATCATAAGAATGTCAAAATTGCAAGTCCCACTTTTCATTTCATATCTATGAAAAATTGTTGTTTAGTTGCTAAGTTGTGTCCTACTCTTTTGTGACCCAATGGACTATAGCTCATCAAGCTTCTTTATCTGTGGGATTTCCCAGGAAAGAATACTGGAGTGGATTGCCATTTCTCTCTCCAGGAGATCTTCCATACCCAGGAATTAAACCCATGTCTCCTGCACCGCAGGCAGATTCTTTACCACTGAGTCACCAGGGAAGCACTAGTTAGCCATTATTACATAATACTTACTTATATATTTTTGTATTGATTCTGACAACCATAAGCAATTAGACTTACAGAAGTGAACTAATATATATAACTTTTACTATAAAAATAATATAACATTATATTCTTATCCTCAAAGACTTCACTATTATTACCTTAACTGTGGTGGTAAATATATGGAATGATTGAGGTAGAATATTCCAAGTGTCAAAAAAGTCAACCAGATTGATTTTTTAAAATTAGGAAGCCTTATGATTTCCAATCTTCAGAATTATATTATCTGAGGAAATATGCTATTTGATACATCAAAGAGACAAAGGAAGAAAGAGCAAAATAAAAAATGTCCTTAAGTAGAATATCCCAATCAATTTTGCTCTGTGTGACTTTTATTGACACTTTTAAAAGGATAATGTGAATATTAGTCTTTGTAATTGAAAAAAAAATAGAAATATAATTCTTTATTTTTAAATTACTTAATTAATTTTAATTGGAGGTTAATTACAATATTGCGGTAGTTTTTGCATACATCGACATGAATCAGCCACGGGTGCACATGTGTCACCACATCCTGAACCCTCCTCCCATCTCCCTCCCCACCCCATCCAGAAATATAATTCTTGAGTCACAGCTTAATTTGTCATTTTGGAAACAGTATTGGCATTTGTATTTACTAATTTTTTTTTATTTTGTAAAATACAGTGTTTACTATCTTTGGTGCTTCTCTGAAGAATAAGATGATCAATAAAGTCACTTGAAAGACTTATAGGACAAGAAAATACCAGCCCAAATTAAAAAAAAAATATAGTCACTAGTGTGGATGAGCATTCTGATTTTTTAAAAACCAAACTCTATATATACTAGACAGAATTCTCTGAAGCCCTTTGAATGTATTTCCTCTTATTAAGTATCTATACTAAGAAGCATAGATATTTACAATAATATCTCATGCTTATGTAATAATAATATTGACAAGGAATAGAAGCAGATTTTCTATGTAGTGTTGCAAACCACTCCAGTATTCTTACCTGGAAAATTCCATGGACAGAAGAGCCTTGAGGGTTACAGCCCATGAGGTCCCCAAGAGTCAGACAAGACAGACACACACACTCAGTAACTATTAGCTTTCACATGCAAAGAAAAATATATCCAAGTAGGTTAATCTTTCTTCAGTTTTTCCATGCATATCTCAGTTTACTAGAAACATGCATTCCTCTAAATTGTAAAGTGAAATTCTGAATAGCCTATATTCACTGTGATTTTTGTTATATGCATTAAACACACAATGTTTTAGCATTACAAACAGAGATGGTTTTCTGTTTAATGTGAAAGCCAAGGCATTCTAATTCTGGTTCACTTAGCCACTACTGTATCCTGCTCCACTGTACATCACCTGATATGATGAGCTGTTTATATATCACTGGTTAGAAGGTAACTTGGTTTGAACTGAAAAAGGGGTCTCTCACAGTCATTGAAAAGAGGCATTCTGAAAAGTCTATGCTATGCTAAGTCACTTCAGTCATGTCCGACTCTGTGCGACCCCATAGACGGCAGCCCACCAGGCTCCCCCGTCCTTGGGATTCTCCAGGCAAGAACACTGGAGTGGGTTGCCATTTCCTTCTCCAATGCACGAAAGTGAAAAGTGAAAGGGAAGTCGCTCAGTCGTGTCCAACTCTTAGCGACCCCATGGATTGCAGCCTAACAGGCTCCTCCGTCCATGGGATTTTCCAGGCAAGAGTACTGGAGTGGGGTGCCATCGCCTTCTCCGGAAAAGTCTGTAAGCAGATCACTTGTAAAATATGAGAAAAGAAAAATGCTTAAAAGTTAAGGAAATTTTATATAAAGGAATTAAACAGTCTTTCTACATTATTAGTTTGCACTTAGTAAGGAAATACAATTGATTCTGCTCAGGCAAATAATTTGAGTATGAATACCATTTCAAAATTTGCTGAAAATGTCCCTAATATAAGGAATTATTTCAGTTTCATAGATCAGAAACATGATATTATAGACAATTGCTTGTAAAATGTGGATTATTTACAAATGTGAATCAGTGGGAATAAAGATGAGTGCAAACATAGCATCATTCAGAGAGAAATGAAAACATCAAGCATGAAAAATTCAATAAAAATTTCTTTTTGTCTAGAAATGAAACTGGCAATAAAGTGCTCTAGGTGAAAAAGAAATGATCCTTGAGCATTACTGCAGGCAACAAGATGACTCACACTCAGTCTAAAAAATAAATACTATGATATAAAAGTTACAGTCTTGATTTCAAAATCTTCATTCCTAGGTCAAAATGAATATTGAAGTAAACAATGCCTAATCATTCCAATTCTAGTAACCTAGAGGAAACTCAGTTATTTATATCACATGAAATGTAAGTAGCTTAAACTTATGTAATGATCATAGTGATCATGTCATGTTCATAGGAACATACTTTGTAATAATTAAAAATTAAAAAGAACCTAAGTGTTCATCAATACAGGAATAGATGACTAAAAACTGAAACACAGCACAGTCATACCCTGGAAAGTTGAAGCATGATTAAAATGATGAACTAGAGCTATATACGTCTCAGCAAGGATGGATGCTAAAACATGAAATTTTTAAAAAGGTCAAATGAAGGTTTATAGAGACATATCATTTATGCAAATTAAAATAAAATTCTATTGTTTATGGATACACACAAGAAAGTCAATGTATAAGACACTAGGCTTTGAAAGACACCAGATTCATTAGGGTATTTGTCACAAAGAAAGGAAGGAAAAATTTCAAAGGAAATGTCTTTATTTTTATTAAACAAGATTTGAAACAAATATAAATTCTCAAACCAGTGGTGAAATTATAGTATTATGTTATTCATTTTAAACTTAACACTTTAAAAATATTTCTAAAAGTGTTATTTTCATCAACTACTTAGACATTTCAGGCAAAATATATTTGGAGTGAATTACCCAGAAAATTATTTCAATTTATCATAATATGCAAAATATACACCCTTTCAAAGTTTATGGAATTATATAATCTTTCTAAAAATAAATGAATATAAACTTTTCTGAATGAGGAAAGGGGATCAAGATAGTAGTCTTGATCTTGTCTTACTCAACAGTAAGACATAGAGTTCACCTTTTCCCTCAGAAACATTGAAAATACATCTACAAGTGGAATAATTCACACAGAACAGCTACTGATAGTCAGCAGAAGACTTCACACATCCAGGAAAACAAGAAAACCTCCACATAACTGGGTAGGACAAAAGGAATCAGAACAGAGCTTGCACCCCAAGGATAGAGCTGTAAAGGAGGAAAGATCCCTCCTCCCTGGGAAGTCTTTCCATTAATGGGGAGATCAGCCTAAATAGACGGCGAGCTTCACAGCCTAACAGAAGAGAGCAGCAACAGGTTTATGGAAGGAAAAATGGAGAGTACCTTGAACAGAGATTCAGCACTTCTGCCCTTCAGTTCCCATCCTGAGACATTCCTCTGTCAGTACAGGTGGGGACCAAGTGCTGAAGCTCAGGATCTGGAGGTCAGATCCAGGGAAAGGACTAGGGTTAGATGTGTAGAAACAGTTTGAAGAGGTCAGGTTATGGAAACTGAGGGTATGATCTGAAGGAGCCTGGGCCTGCCAGAGAGGCAAGTCATCATTATTTTAAAAAAGGCTCACAAAGAGATGGGCAGGGCCACTATTATTGGGAAAAAAAAAAAAAAGGCTCATAAAGAGACGAGCAGGACCACCATACGTGCTTTTTTCCCTGTTAGCACTCCCAGGCAACAAGGCACCACCTATAGGGGCTCTAGGGGCAGGTGTGAGTCACTGCTGCCATCTTAGGCTCCAGAGGCAGGCACTGGCTGCCTCTATCAGACTTGTGAGTAGATGCCATGTCCTGCCCTCATTGTCCCAGGAGAGTCCATAGCTTCTGCCACTAGAAAATCCATGTCAGGGGTCAGGTGTCAGGTGTCAGGACCTGTGCCAGCTGCCCCTGGATGGTATGGATAGATTTCACAACTAAAAAAATCTGCAAAAAAAATGGGACCAGAGCTTCCTCCCATAGTCCCAGGATTATGTAGATAGCTCTTGCCACTAGGAAATCCATGAGCAGGAGCCAGGACTTGGCCCCACTGTCTAGGGAAGGGTTGCTGTACCTTAACACTGCATATCAAGGAGATAATGGCCAGCACATACTGAGGAAAGAGGCAGCAAGCATCCAAACTAAAAGCAGCCCCTTGATTCTGGAAAAGAGGACAGAGTAGAAGGATTTGAGCTCATTTCCTCTCAGAAAAATGCCAAAATCAAAACTTCTAAATAACCATCAATAAAAATAACTGGAACTAACCAAAAAGATATTTTACATTAAAAAACTAAGAAGCCACAACGAGATGAAAGGAGGGACACTTTCATGACATGATCAAATCTCATATGCACTGGGTGAGTGACCCATGAACCGGAAAAAAATATCACAGAGGTTCTCCCATAAAAATGAGAGTTCTGAGCCCCACATCAGGCTCCCCAGAGTGTGGCCGTAAGAACAATCATCTCCAAAGCATTTGGCTTTGAAGGCCAGTAGAAGTAGAGAACAGGAACTCCACAGGACTGGGAGAAACAAAGACTCTACACTTGGAGGGTAAAAACAAGGTTTTACATACACTGGAATCCAGCAAAAAATAGTAACTCCACAGGGGCCAGGGCTGTATCTTCATATGAAAATTGGAGGGTATCCTGGAGAGGTGGGGGTTGGCTGTGGCTAACTGGGGATGGGGGCTGTGAGGGGACAAAGACACTGGTGAAGGAAGTCCCAGAGAATAGTGATCACTGTGCTAGCACAAAGACCCAGCCCTAGCCAACATCCTGCAAGCTTCGGTACTAGAACACCTCACGGCACACAACCAGCAGGATAGGAGTACAGACCTGCTTATCAGCAGACAGGGTGCCTGAAGCCATATGGAGCTCACAGTTCAGTTCAGTAACTCAGTCGTGGCTGACTCTGAGACCCCATGAATCGCAGCATGCCTGGCCTCCCTGTCCATCACCAACTCCCGGAGTTCACCGAGACTCAAGTCCATCGAGTCAGTGATGCCATCCAGCCATCTCATCCTCTGTCGTCCCCTTCTCTTCCTGCCCCCAATCCCTCCCAGCATCAGTCTTTTCCAATGAGTCAACTCTTCACATGAAGTGGCCAAAATACTGGAGTTTCAGCTTTAGCATCATTTCTTCCAAAGAAATCCCAGGGCTGATCTCCTTCAGAATGGACTGGTTGGATCTCCTTGCAGTCCAAAGGACTCTCAAGAGTCCTCTCCAAAACACAGTTCAAAAGCATCAATTCTTCAGCACTCAGCTTTCTTCACAGTCGCACTCTCACATCCATATATGACCACAGGAAAAACCACAGCCTTGACTAGACGGACCTTTGTTGGCAAAGTAATGTCTCCTGCTTTTCAGTATGCTATATAGGTTGGTCATAACTTTTCTTCCAATGAGTAAGCATCTTATAATTTCATGGCTTCAGTCACCATTTGCAGTGATTTTGGAGCCCCCCAAAATAAAGTCTGACACTGTTCCACTGTTTCCCCATCTATTTTCCATGAAGTGATGGGACCAGATGCCATGATCTTCATTTTCTGAATGCTGAGCCTTAAGCCAACTTTTTCACTCTCCTCTTTCACTTTCATCAAGAGGCTTTTTAGTTCCTCTTCACTTTCTGCCATAAGGGTGGTGTCATCTGCAGATCTTAGGTGATTGATATTACTCCCAGCAATCTTGACTCCAGCTTGTGCTTCTTCCAGTCCAGCATTTCTCATGATGTACTCTGCATATAAATTAAATAAGCAGGGTGACAATATTCAGCCTTGATGTACTCCTTTTCCTATTTGGAACCAGTCTGTTGTTCCATGTCCAATTCTAACTGTTGCTTTCTACCTGCATATAGGTTTCTCAAGAGGCAGGTCAGGGGGTCTGGTATTCCCATTTCTCTCATAATTTTCCACAGTTTATTGTGATCCACACAGTCAAAGGCTTTGGCATAGTCAATAAAGCAGAAATAGATGTTTTTCTGGAACTCTCTTGCTTTTTCCATGATCCAGCGGATGTTGGCAATTTGATCTCTGTTTCCTCTGCCTTTTCTACAACCAGCTTGAACATCTGGAAGTTCATGGTTCATATATTGCTGAAGCCTGGCTTGGAGAATTTTGATCATTACTTTACTAGCATGTGAGATGAGTGCAATTGTGTGGTAGTTTGAGCATTCTTTGGCATTGCCTTTCTTTGGGATTGGAATGAAAACTGACATTTTCCAGTCCTGTGGCCACTGTGGAGTTTTCCAAATTTGCTGGCATATTGAGTGGAGCACTTTCACAGCATCATCTTTCAGGATTTGAAAGAGCTCAACTGGAATTCCATCACCCCCACTAGCTTTGTTCGTAGTGATGCTTTCTAAGGCCCACTTGACTTCACATTCCAGGATGTCTGGCTCTAGGTGAGTGATCGCACCATCGTGATTATCTTGGTTGTGAAGATCTTTTTTGTACAATTCTTCTGTGTATTCTTGCCACCTCTTCTTAATATCTTCTGTTTCTGTTAGGTCCATACCATTTCTGTCCTTTATCAAGCCCACCTTTGCATGAAGTTTTCCCTTGGTATTGAGAATGTAACAGGCAGGAAGGCCAGGGATCTCCAAACGGAGGAAATAGCCTGCAAGTGTCAGACATTTTTAGCTCTCTTAAGCGGCAGGACGAAACAAACTAGCAATATTTTTTCCTTCTCTATACAAATTTAAAAGGAGGTTTCTCTTAAAATACTGTGTTGCCATAATGACACCTGGTTTCACCTAGAGATAACCAATACATTTTTCTTAAGGAAATGTTTATCTTAAGATATGCTAATATACTATGCATTTACCCCCAAACTCTGTCTTCAAGTCGGTTCCGCCTCTTGGCTCAAAACCTACTTGACAAACCAGTATGTTATACTCAGATATTGTTACCCTAATCTATGTAAATGAAACTATTTGTATGGTGGTCTGCCCTTATTCAAGATTCAAGTTAATCATTTTATGGCCCATAATCCATTTTATGGATAAACCATTTGGTGCCAAGATTACCCCAAAATACATCTTATGGGCGAGGGGCCTGGTGCCATTCTGAATTTTAAGACATTCCTTTCTTTCATTAACAGACTGCTAATGACTATATAACATCCAGCTGAAGACTAGCAGGGGGGTACTCTTCTGCCCCCTTCTGATGCCTATGTCAGAAGCTTTCTCTATCTCCTTTATACTTTAATAAAACTTTATTACACAAAAGCTCTGAGCGATCAAGCCTTGTCTCTGGCCCCAGATTGAATTATTCTCCTCTGGGGGCCAAGAATCCTGGTGTCTTTGCGTGATTCAAAAACAACCTTTCAGTATCTCTAATTTTCTTGAAGAGGTCTCTAGTCTTTCCCATTCTGTTGTTTTCCTCTATTTCTTTGCATTGATCGCGAGGAAGGCTTTCTCATCTCTTCTTGCTATTCTTTGGAACTCGGCATTCAGATGTTTATATCTTTCCGATTCTCCTTTGCTTTTCACTTCTCCTCTTTTCACAGCTATTTGTAAGGCCTCCTCAGACAGCCATTTTGCTTTTTTGCATTTCTTTTCTATGGGGATGGTCTTGATCCCTGTGCCCTGTACAATGTCATGAACCTCCATCCATAGTTCATCAGGCACTCTATCAGATCTAGTCCCTTAAACCTATTTCTCATTTCCACTGTATAATCATAAGGTATTTGATTTAGGTCATATCTGAATGGTCCAGTGGTTTTCCCTACTTTCTTCAATTTAAGTCTGAATTTGCCAATAAGGAGTTCATGATCTGAGCCACAGTCAGCTCCTGGTCTTGTTTTTGTTGACTGTATAGAGCTTCTCTATCTTTGGCTGCAAAGAATATAATCAATCTGATTTCGGTGTTGACCATCTGGTGATGTCCATGTGTAGAGTCTTCTCTTGTGTTGTTGGAAGAGGGTGTTTGCTATGACCAGTGCATTTTCTTGGCAAAACTCTATTAGTCTTTGCCCTGCTTCATTCCATATTCCAAGACCAAATTTGCCTGTTACTCCAGGTGTTTCTTGACTTCGTATTTCTGCATTCCAGTCCCCTATAATGAAAAGGACATCTTTTTTGGGTGTTAGTTTTAAAAGGTCTTATAAGTCTTCATAGAACTGTTCAACTTCAGCTTCTTCAGCGTTACTGGCTAGGGCATAGAGTTAGATTACTGTGATATTGAATGGTTTGCCTTGGAAACGAACAGAGATCATTCTGTCATTTTTGAGATTGCATCCAAGTACTGCATTTCAGACTCTTTTGTTGACCATGATGGCTACTCCATTTCTTCTAAGGGATTCCTGCCTGCAGTAGTAGATATAATGGTCATCTGAGTTAAATTCACCCATTCCAGTCCATTTTAGTTCACTGATTCCTAGAATGTCAACGTTCACTCTTGCCATCTCTTGTTTGACCACTTCCAATTTGCCTTGATTCATGGACCTAACATTCCAGGTTCCTATGCAATATTGCTCTTTGCAGCATTGGACCTTGCTTCTACCACCAGTCACACCCACAACTGGGTATTGTTTTTGCTTTGGCTCCATCCCTGTATTCTTTCTGGAGTTATTTCTCCACTGATCTCCAGTAGCATATTGGGCACCTACTGACCTGGGGAGTTCCTCTTTCAGTATCCTGTCATTTTGCCTTTTCATACTGTTCATGGGGTTCTCAGGGCAAGAATACTGAAGTGGTTTGCCATTCCCTTCTCCAGTGGACCACATTCTGTCAGACCTCTCCACCATGACCAGCCCGTCTTGGGTGGCCCCACAGGGCATGGCTTAGTTTCATTGAGTTAGACAAGGCTGTGGTCTGCGTGATCAGATTGACTAGTTTTCTGTGATTATGGTTTCAGTGTGTCTGCCCTCTGACGCCCTCTTGCAACACCTACCATCTTACTTGGGTTTCTCTTACCTTGGACGTGGGGTATCTCTTCACGGCTCTTTCAGCAAAGTGCAGCCATTGCTCCTTACCTTGGATGAGGGGTATCTCCTCACTGCCACCCCTCCTGACCTTGAACGTGGAGTAGCTCCTCTAGGCCCTCCTGTGTCCGCTTACAGCCGCCTTTAAACATGTCCATTGACATGGCCCTGCCCACTAGATCAACCAGTGAGTGAGCAGGCAGCAGTCCCTCCCAACATGAAGCCGAAACAAGTCTCAGAACCAAAGTCACCCACCAGAGGGCAGATACCAGAAGCAAGAAGAACTATGACCCTTCAGCCAGAAAAAAGGAGAATACAAAAAAAGTTAGAGAAAATGAGATAGGAAAGAAGTAATTTGCAGACAAAGGGACAAGATGAAAACCCATAGGAACAACTAGGTGAAGAGGAAATAGGAAATCTCGGAAAGAATTTGGGCTAATGATAGTACAAATGGTCTAAGTTCTTAGAAAATGAATTGAGGCACAGATTGAAAAGTTACAAGGGTATTTAACAAAACATAGAAGATTAAAGAACAAACAAACGATGAACAATATAATATTGAAGTGAAAATATACTAGAACACTAGGAGAAAACAATAGCAGAATAATTGAGACAGAAGAATGAATAAGTGAGTTGGAAGACAGAATGGTTGAAATCACTGCCATGGAACAGAGTAAAGAAAAAAGAATGGAAAGAAATGAGGACAGTGTCAGAGATCTCTGGGACACCATTAAACACACCAATATTCACAATATAAGGCTCTCAGAAGGAGAAGAGAGAAAGGGTCAGAGAAAATATTTGAGGAGATTATAGTTGAAAACTTCCCTAACATGGGAAAGGAAAAAAATCACTGAAGTCCAAGAAGTACAGAGAATTCTATACAAGGAAAATCCAAGGAGGAACATGCCAAGACACATGTTAATCAAACTGGTAAAAAATTGTAGACCAAAAAAATAAATAAATAAAAAATAAATAATAATAAAATCAACAAGAGTGATGGATAACACATAGAGAAGGCATGAAGTGCTCCAGAAGCCTCAGTACTCCCTGAGTCATTGTCTGGGTGGTAGAGGAGGTTCTGTGAATGTGAACTGCCCTGATCTGCACCTGCATGGCCATGGAAGGGACCAAGAAGCACTCAGAGTGCCATTGCTTCTAGGCCCAGATCCCATCCAGGATTTTGTGGAAACCCCCACCCCCATTCCAGGCCTTCCACAAACTCCACAGTAACAGCCACAGCCACTTCATATGATTTAAGAGACCTGCACTCCTATACCGGAGAAGGCAATGGCACCCCACTCCAGTACTCCTGCCTGGAAAGTCCCATGGATGGAGGAGCCTGGAAGGCTGCAGTCCATGGGGTCCCTGAAGGTCGGACACGACTGAGTGACTTCACTTTCACTTTTCATTTTCATGCATTGGAGAAGGCAATGGGAACCCACTCCAGTGTTCTTGCCTGGAGAGTCCCAGGAACGGGGGAGCCTGGTGGGCTGCCGTCTATGGGGTCACACAGAGTCGGACACGATGGAAGTGATGCAGCAGCAGCAGCAGCAGCACTCTTATACCATATGGAGGAAAAAGCCAAAACTGAGTCCTGTCAATGTCACTGTGGGTACAGGACGCTAGTGCAAGGCCATGGCTGCAGTTCTTTGGGATGTACGTGGAATAACTGTAGGGTACTGCAGTGGGAGAGGTGAAGCTTTTTGATACTGGGGTAAGTAAAATTTCTCTTTTCAAAAGATGGAGTGGTTCACATTGACAGCTGAGTGGACCTTTCCTGCTACCCACCCAACAGAATTCTCCACCTTTCCTAGGGACAGAACCCTATTTCTGTACTAGGGCAGGAATTCATTGATATCAGGAAGGGAAGCCCTTACCCCAGTTTCAGGGACCAGCAAACCTATTTCCTTTTGCTAGGAGTTGGGAATTAGTTTGGGATAAGCATGGGATCCCTTCTGGCCAATGACAGGTACAGGGATGTTTTCTGTCTCGGGATAAAAAGCATCATTAGGAAAATTTTGGGCTTTCCTTATCCTTTCTTGTTTGGGGGATGTTTGTGTGAGGATATGATGCCTGAGCTCTATCAACCATCAGTCTTTCATCAACCATGATGAAAGCCCACATAAATAAAAAGCCAATTCTCTGAGGATGAAGTTCTGGAAGAAAAAACCTGATTTATGAAGCATCATTGAGCAGCTGAGCACCTTAAACAGTGCACATTGAACAGTGAGCACCTACTTTTGGGCTTTTTGTGTGTGTGTGAGAGAGAGAAAAAGCAAACCCACATATATGTAAATTACAGAGCCAGACATGAAAGTCTAGGACATTAAAGAAAAGCTGCATATATGGGGAGATTAGAAAGTGACAATGTATGCCCAGATAAAGGCTCAGGAAAGACCTGAGGAGATTTAAGCTTATGCTTCAACTGATTCTCAGCACAGAGATTCTACAACAACAAAAAAACAACAACAGCAAAAAATAAGAGAAAACTGAAAAACTTGGGGAAGGTTAAGAATCTTATTTCCAGATTTAACATATTATTAGACTCAGATATCTAGTGATTAACCACAAATTACAACACACACAAAGTTACAGAAAAGAATTGCCCATTTAAAGAAAAAATAAATCAACAATAAATCAACTTTGTCCCTGAAAAAGACCTAATGGCAGCCATACTAGACAAAGACTATAAAACATCTGGCTTAAAAATACTCAAAGAAATATAGGAAAGATGTGGAGAAAGTCAAGAAAACAATGCATAAACAAAACGGAAATATGAAAAAAGAGAAAACCTAAAGATAAAAGAAATTCTGGAACTGAAAATTACAATAACTGAAATGAAAAATTCACTAGAGGGATTCAAGTACAGATTTAAGCAGGCAAAGAGAGTCGTGAACTTGAAGATAGGGCAATGGAAAATTTCAAATTTGAAGAACAAGAGAGAAAAAGGGTTGAAGAAAAGCAAACAGAGCCTAAAGGACTTGTAGGAAATTAGTAAGAGGTTCAGTATATACATCATGAGAGGCCCTGAAGGCCAAGAGTTGGAGAAGGGGCAGAGAGGATATCTGAAGTAATAATGACTGAAAGCTTTCCAAATGTGGTGTCAAGACATGAATATACACATTCAAGAATCTCAATGAATTCCAAGTAAGATAAACTCAAAGAGATCCAGACTGAGACACATTATAATTAAGTTTTCAAAAGGCAGAGGCAAAGAGAGAGTCTTTAAAAATAGCAGGAGAAAAACAAAGAATTCCCTGCCAGTCCAGTGGTTGGGACTCTGCACTTTCACTGCCAAGGATGTGCGTTTGGTCCCTGGTCAGGGAGCTAGGATCCTGCTGACATGACAACTACCCATCCTCCCAAGGAACACACAAGAAAATAAAGAAACACATGACCCCACTATTAGCTATCTACAAGAGACCCACTTGAAATTCAAAGACATAATGACTCTTTGTGACCCCTTGGACTATAGCCTGCCATGCTCATCTGTCCATGGAATTTTGCAGGCAAGAACACTGGAGTGGGTTAGCATTCCCTTCTCTAGGGGATCTTCCAAACCCAGAGATTGAAACTAGGTCTTCTGCATTGCAGGCAGGTTCTTTACTTTGTGAGCCATCAGGGAATCCCTAACCAGGTTGAAAGTAACCAAAAGAAATCAGGAGTGACTTCACTAATATCAGACAAAATAGACTTTAAATCAGAAAAGGTTATGAGAGGCAAAGGACATTAAATACTAATAAAAGGTTCGATTTAGCAAGAAGATATAATAATTATAACATACATGTACCTAATGACAGACTATTAATACTTATAAAACAAACACTGACAGGATTAAAGGGAGAAATAAACAGTTCTAAAATCGTAATTGGAGATGTCAATACTCCACTCATAATAATGATAGAACAAGACAAAAGGTAAGTAAGGAAACAGAGGACTTAAACAACACAATAAACCAGCTAGAGTTAATAGACATATATAGAACACCACCCTACAACAACAGCATATACATTCTTCTCAACTATATATGTATCATTTTCCAGGATGGACTATATGTTAGGCATAACATTAAATCTCATTTTTTTTTTTTTTTTTTACTTTACAGCCGTCCATGTGGGATCTTGGTCCCCTGACCAGAAGTTGGGTCCTTTCCCACTGCAGTGGAAACTTGGCATCTTGACCACAGGACTGCAAGAGAATTCTCTGCTGCTGCTGCTGCTAAGTCGCTTCAGTTGTGTCCGACTCTGTGCGACCCCATAGACAGCAGCCCACCAGGCTCCCCTGTCTCTGGGATTCTCCAGGCAAGAACACTGGAGTGGGTTCCCATTGCCTTCTCCAATGCATGAAAGTGAAAAGTGAAAGTGAAGTCGCTCAGTCGTGTCCGACCCTCAGCGACCCCATGGACTGCAGCCTACCAGGCTCCTCTGTCCATGGGATTTGCCTGGGAGAGTACTGGAGTGGGTTGCCATCGTCTTCTCTGAGAGAAGTCTCTAAATAGATTTAAAACTATAGATATATGAAGTATCTTTCCTGATCCATGGAATAAAGTCAGAAAGTAATAACAAAAGGAAAATTATAAAATTCACAATATTGTAGAAATTGAACAACACATTTAAAAAAACCTGATAGATCAGAGAAGAAACCACAAGGGAGATTATAGAATACTTAGAGATAAATGTAAATGAAAATGCAGTATACTAAAATTTTGTGGATGCAGTGAATGTAGTACTAAGAGAAAATATTACAGCAGATTATTTATACATTAAAAAAATTTCAAATCAACAACCTAAGTTTACAACTTCAGGAACTAGAAAAAGAACAAACTAAACCCAAAGCTAGCAGAAGGAAGTAAATAATACAGATTGTGGCAAAGATAAACAAAATAGATAACAGGAAAATGATAGAGAAAATCACTGAAACCAAAAGTTGGTTCTTAGAAAAGACCAAGAATATTGACAAAACTTTAATTAGGTGAACTAAGAGAAAAAGAGAGAAGACTCAAATGACTAAAATCAGAAATGAGGGAGTTCCCTCCAGTCCAATGGTTAGGCCTTCATGCTTTCACTGCAGGGGACACAGGTTTGATCCCTGGATGGGGAAGTAGGATACTATAGACTATGGGGGGTGGCAAAAAATAATAAAACGAAATAAAATAAGAATTACTGCATATTCTACAGAAATGAAAAGCATGATAAGACAGTACTGTAAAAAATTGTACACCAAAAAACTGGATAACCTAGATGAAATGAATAAGTTCTTAGAAACACCAAACCTGGTAAGACTAAATCACAAGCTAATAGAAAATTTGAATAGACCTGCCTGTAACAAGTAAGGACACTAAATCAGTAATCAAAAATCTTTCAGCAAGCAGCACTGTTTACAATAGCGAAGACATGGATACAACCTAAGTATCCATTAAAAGATAAATGGTTTAAGATTATGTGGAATATATATATGATGGAAGAGAACTCAGCCATAAAAATAATGAAATATTGCCATTTGTAGCAACATGGATGGACCTAGAGAATATTATATTTGGTGAAGTAAGTCATCCAGAGAAAGACAAATATTATATATCCCTTATATGTGGAATTCTAAAAATAACACAAATGTATCTATATACAAAACAGAAATAAAATCACAGACATAGCAAACAAATTTATGTCTACCAAAGGAGAAAGGGTAGGAAGGACTAAATTGGGAGTGTGGGATTAACAGATACAAACTACTATACATAAAATAGATAAACAAGGACCTACTGTACAGCACAGGGAACTATATTCAATATCTTGTAATAACCTAATGGAAAATAATCTGAATTATATATGTGTACATATATACACAGTGAACTTTATGCACATTTTCAAAACTTTTCTATCAAAGGATACTATCAACAGAATAAAAGGGCAACCCACAGAATGGGATAAAATATTTACAAACCATATATCTGATAAAGGATTAATATCCAGATAATAGAGAGAACTCTGATAAGTTGATAATAAAATAAAACAACAAAAAACACTTAAAAAATGTGCAAAGAACTTGAATAGACATTTCTCCAAATAAGACAGACAAATCGCCAATAAGCACATAAAAAGATGCTCAACGTGAGATGCTCAATCATGCTGCTGCTGCTGCTGCTAGGTCGCTTCAGTAGTGTCCAACTCTGTGTGACCCCATAGACGGCAGCCCACCAGGCTCCCCCATCCCTAGGATTCTCCAGGCAAGAACACTGGAGTGGGTTGCCATTTCCTTCTCCAATACATGAAAGGGAAAAGTGAAAGTGAAGTCGCTCAGTCGTGTCCGACTCTAGCGACCCCATGGACCGCAGCCTACCAGGCTCCTCCATCCACGGGGTTTTCTAGGCAAAAGTACTGAAGTGAGGTGCCATTGCCTTCTCCGGCTCAAGCATGAGAGAAGTGCAAAATAAAACTATGAGATAACATTCCACACACATTAGGATGGCTGCTATCAAACAAACCCAGAACTATATGCCAATAAAATGGATAACTTGGAAGGAATGGATAAATTCTTAAAAAGGATGATCTTCCAAAATTGAACCAGGAAGAAATGGAAAATCTTAACACACCCTTTACAAGCATGGAAATTGAAACAATAGTCAAAAATCTTCCAACAAAATAAAGCCCAGGACCAGAGAACTTCACACGTGAATTCTACCAAAAATTTAGAGAACAGCTAACACCTCTCCTACTCAAACTCTTCCAGAAAATTGCAGAAGAAGGTAAACTACCAAACTTATTTTATGAGGCCACCATCACCTTAATACCAAAACCAGACAAAGATCCCACAAAAAAGGAAAACTACAGGCCAAGAACACTGATGAACATAGACGCAAAAATTCTCAACAAAATTATAGCAAACAGAATCCAGCAACATATTAAAAAGGTCATACATCATAACCAAGTGGGCTTTATCCCAGGGATGCAAGGATTCTTCAATATTCCCAAATCAATCAATGTGATACACCAGATTAACAAATTGAAAGATAAAAAACCATATGATTATCTCAATAGATGCAGAGAAAGCCTTTGACAAAATTCAGTATCCATTTATGATAAAAACCCTCCAGAAAGCAGGCACAAAAGGAACATACCTCAACATAATAAAAACCATATATGATAAACCCACAGCAAACATTATCTTCAATGGTGAAAAAGTGAAAGCATTTCCTCTAAAGTCAGGAACAAGATAAAGATGTCCAATCTCACCACTACTATTCAACATAGTTTTGGAAGTTTTAGTCACAACAATCAGAGAAGAAAAAGAAATAAAAGGAATCCAGATTGGAAAAGAAGTAAAACTCTTACTGTTTGCAGGTGACATAATCCTCTAAATAGAAAACCCTAAAGGCACCACCAGAAAATTATTAGAGCTAATCAATGAATATTTAAAGGTACAAAATTAATACACAGAAATCCATTGCATTCTAATATACTAATGATGAGAAAATAGAGAGAAATTAAGGAAACAATCCCATTCACCATTGCAGTGATAATAGCAACATACTTAGGAATAAATTTACCTAAAGAAACAAAAGCCTATATATAGAAAGCTATAAAACACTGATGAAAGAAATCAAAGATGACACAAATAGATGGATAAATATACCATGTTTATGCATCAGAAGAATCAATATAGTGAAAATGAGTATACTACCTAAAGCAATCTATAGATTCAATGTAATCCTTATCAAGCTACCAACGGTATTTTTCACAGAACTACAACAAATAACTTCACAATTTGTATGGAAACACAAGAACCCTCGAATAGGCAAAGCAATCTTGAGAAAGAAGAATGGAACTGGAGGAATCAACCTGCCTGACTTCAGGCTATACTACAAGGCTACAATCATCAAGACAGTATGGTACTGGCACAAAGACAGAAATATAGATCAGTGGAACAAAACAGAAAGCTCAGAGATAAATCCACGCTCCTATGGACACCTTGTCTTTGACAAAGAAGGCAAGAATATACAATGGAGAAAAGACAATCTCTTTAACAAGTGGTGTTGGGAAAACTGGTCAACCACTTGTAAAAGAATGAAACTAGAACACTTTCTAACACTAAACACAAAAATAAACTCAAAGCGGATTAAAGATCTCAATGTAAGACCAGAAACTATAAAACTCCTAGAGGAAAACATAGGCAAAACACTCTTTGATGTAAATCATAGCAGGATCCTCTATGACCCACTTTCCCAGAATATTGGAAATAAAAGCAAAAATAAACAAATGGGACCTAATTAAACTTAAAAGCTTTTGCACAACGAAGGAAACTATAAGCAAGGTGAAAAGACAGCCTTCTGCTCAACGTCACTCATTATGAGGGAAATTCAAATCAAAACTACAATGAGGTACCATCTCACACTGGTCAGAATGGCTGCCATTAAAAAGCCTACAAATAATAAATGTTGGAGAGGGTGTACTCTTACACTGTTGGTGGGAATGCAAACTAGTACAGCCACCATGGAGACAGTGTGGCGATTCCTTAAAAAACTGGAAATAGAACTGCCATACAACCCAGCAATCCCCCTGCTGGGCTTACACACCAAGGAAACCAGAATTAAAAAGAGACACGTGTACCCCAATGCTCATTGTAGCACTGTTTACAACGGCTAGGACATGGAAGCAACCTAGATGTCTATCGGCAGATGAATGGATAAGAAAGCTGTGGTACATATGCACAATGGGATATTAGTCAGCTATTAAAAAGAACACATTTGAGTTAGTGCTAATGAGGTGGGTGAAACTGGAGCCTATTACACAGAGTGAAGTAAGTCAGAAAGAAAAACATCTATGCAGTATATTAACACATACATATGGAATTTAGAAAGATGGTAATGATGACTCTATGTGCTAGACAGCAAAAATGACACAGATATAAAGAACAAACTTTTGGACTCTGTGGGAGAAGGCGAGGGTGGGATGATGTGAGAGAATAGCATTGAAACATGTATATTACCATATGTGAAATAGATGACCAGTCCAAGTTTGATGCATGCAACATGGCACTCAAAGCTGTTGCACTCGGATGATCAGGCGGATGAGATGGGGACGGAGTTGAGAGGGGGGTTTGGGATGAGGGGGACACATGTACACCCGTGGCTGATTCATGTTGATGTATAGCAAAAACCACCACAAAATTGTAAAGTAATTACCCTCCAATTAAAATAAATAAATTAAAAAAACCCAGAAAACACGTGTTGGTGAGAATGTGGAGCAATTAGAAACCTTGTGCACTATTGATGGGAAATTAAAATGGTACAGTCACTGGAAGACTGTATAGTGATTCCTAAAAACTTAAAAATAGAGTTACCATATGATCCATCAATTGAACTTCTGGATATATGCTCCAAAGAATCAAAAGCAGGGTCTAGAAGAGATACCACTGACAGGTGAATGAATAAGCAAAATATGGTATATGTGTAAAGTGAAATATTATTCAACTTTAAAGAAGGAAATTCTGCAATATGCTACAACATGGATAAACCTTGAGGACATCATGCTAAGTAAAATAAGGCTGTCACAAAAAGACAAAAACTGAATAATTCCACTTACACAAAGTACTTATAATCATCAAAATCATAACAGGAAGTAAGATAGTGGTTGCCTGGGGCTAGGTGGAGGGCAAAATGACATTTTGGTTTAATGGATATACAGTTTTACAAGACGAAAAGAGTTTTGGAAACAGATGGTGGTAATGGTTGTGCAACATTTTGAATGTATATGTAATACCACTGGAGTGTATACTTAATTGTTAAGATGGTAATTTTTATGTATACTTTACCACCATAAAAATGCCCAATGAAAGTGAAGATAATTTAAAAAAAAGGGAAGCCTAAAAAAAGGGAAGCCATACAAGGGAAGCCTAAAAAATCAGAATTTTTTAGCAGAAACTCTGCAGGCCAGAAGAGAGTGACATCATATATATAAAGTTGTAAAGAAGAAAACCTATATTCAAGAATACTCTACCAAGTAAGGCTCTGATTCAGATTCAAAGGAGAAATCAAAACTTCTTCAGACAGATAAAAGCTATCAGAATTCAGCACCACCAAACCAGCATTGCAACAAATCCTAAAGGAACTTCTCTAGCCAGAAAATAAAAAAACACAAATAGAATCAAGAAAATTATGTGTGGGGAAACTTATTGGGAAGGGCAAATATAAAGTATACGTGGGAATTCATTCACAGAAAAATATGATATCAAAAACAGCAATCATGAGAAGGGGAGAGTACAGATGCAGGAAATGCAGTGTAAACTAAGAGACCAGTAAGTTAAAACAATCTGGTATGTGTGTGTATGTATATATATATATATATATATATATATATAGACAAACACACACAAAAGAAAAAAAAGCAATCTAAACACATCACTAATGCTAGGCATCAAATCACAAGAAAACAAAAAAGGAAAAGAAAAAAGGCCTTTGAAAACCAATTCAAAACAAGTAGCAAAATAGCAATAAGAAAATTCATATTGACAATTACCTAATATATAAATGGATCAAATATTTCAACCAAATGTCAGACTGGCTGAATGGGTCCAAAAACACGAACCATATATATTCTATCTAAAAGAGACACACTTCAGATCTTAGGGACACATACAGACTGAAAGTGAGAAGATGGAAAGGGTATTCCATGAAAACAGAAATCAAAAGAAGGCTGGAATAACAATATTCATATAAGACAAAATAGACTTTAAGATAAAGAATGTTATAAGAGAAAAATAAGGATACTTCATAATGATCCAGGGATGAGTCTAGGAAGAAGATATACGAATTGTAAGTATATATGCACCCAACACAGGAACACCTCAATATATAAGGCAAACACTAACAGACATAGAAGGGCGGCGGCCAAGAGGAGATATCCCACGTCCGAGGTCATGGGCAGCGGCCGAGAGTACCAGACTGCGATGGCACAGGAACGGCCGAGAGGAGCTACCCCGCGTCGG
This sequence comes from Bos indicus x Bos taurus, assembly GCF_003369695.1. NCBI lineage: Eukaryota > Metazoa > Chordata > Mammalia > Artiodactyla > Bovidae > Bos > Bos indicus x Bos taurus. Next base: position 67,518,608 of record NC_040090.1, read on the forward strand.
AGGTCAGGGGCGGCGACGAGAGGAGTTACCCCGCGTCCGAGGTCAGGGACAGCATCCGGGAGAAGATACCCCAGGCCCCAAGCCTGAGGCCAGGGGCAGTGGCCGGGAAGACCAACCCCATGTCCACGGAGCTGTGGCTGCACGGGCGCAGGAGGGCCTAGAGGAGCTATCCCATGTTGAAGGTCAGGAAGGGTGGCAGTAAGGAGATAGCCCTCGTCCAAGGTAAGGAGCAATGGCTGCGCTTTGCTGGAACAGCCGTGAAGAGATACCCCACGCCCAAGGTAAGAGAAACCCAAATAAGATGGTAGGTGTTGCAAGAAGGCATCAGAGGGCAAACAGACTGAAACCATACTCACAGAAAACTAGTCAATCGAGAGGGAGGAGCCAAGATGGCGGAGAACTAGGACGGGGAGAACACTTTCTCCCCCACAAATTCATCAAAAGAGCATTTAAACGTCGAGTAAATTCCACAAAACAACTTCTGAATGCCGGCAGAGGACATCAGGCACCCAGAAAAGCAACCCAACTCTTCGAAAGGAGGTAGGAAAAAATATTAAAAACAAAAAAAAAGAGACAAAAGAGGGAGGGACAGAGTTCCGTCCCGGGAAGGGAATCTTAAAAAGAGAGAAGTTTCCAAACACCAGGAAACCTTCTCACTGCCGAATCTGTGCCGAGCTTTGGAAGCACAGAGGGCAACATAACAGGGAGAAAAAAATAAATAAACAATTAAAACTCGCAGATTGCGAGCCCTACGGTAACTCCCCCAGCGGAGAAGCAGCGCAGATGCCTGCATCCGCCATTAGCAAGCCGGGGCTGGGCAGGGAGGCGCGGCGTGGGCTGCATCGCTGAGAGTAAGAATCTGGCCTGAATACCCTGAGCGCTATCTGAGCGAAATAATTTGGGCTAGCAAACCAGACTGTGGGATATCTACCACGCAAAAAGCCAGCCCTAACCTAAGACCGCCAGGCCCGCGCACGGAACAAAGGATTGAACAGAGATAGCCAGCTGCAGATCTTCCCCCTCCGGTGACAGGCAGCCAGAGCCGGAAGGGGGCAATCGCAGCCCCAGAGAGACATTATCTATAAAACTGTAAGCAGGCTTCTTTGCTAACTAAAACTTCTTGGGGGTCTGGACGGTCAACATCTGCCTGAGAAGGTGCGCCGGTTTTACACCCAGATAACCGAGTGGTGGGGAGGCGATAAGTCGCAGCATTGGCACTCGCCAAACACCTCATCACCTGAGCTGCTCGGACCTGGGAAGAGCACAAAACGCAGGCCCAACTGAGTCTGCACCTCTGAGGACTACCCAAGTGCCTGAACCTGAGCGGCTTGGACCTGGGAGGTGCATGCAGCCCAGGGCCAGCCTCGGATTGTTCCCGGCGGAACAACCTAGAGTCCGAGCAGTGTGGACAGGGAGGCTACACGCGCTGTGAGCGGGGGCAGACCCAGGGTGGCTGAGGCACTGCGAGCCCACGCCAGTGTTATTTGTTTGCAGCATCCCTCCCTCCCTCCCCACAGCGCGACTGAACAAGTAAGCCTAAAAAAAAAAAAAAAAAGTGTCCTCCACCGTGCCCTTTGTGTCAGGGCGGAAACCAGATACTGAAGAGACTAGCAAACAGAAGAAGATATAACAGAGGGAAACGCCTTGGAAGCTACAGGCAATAGATCAAAACCCTGTGGTCACTACGGACTACATAGGAAGGGGCCTATAGATCTTGAGAAATATAAGTCTGACCAAGGAACTAGCCAAAAATGAACTGAACCCACAACACCCACAAAAAAACCCAAAAAAGTCCTAGATATATTTTTATTATTTTTACGATCATTCTTTCTTTTTTAATTAAAAAAATTTTTTGAGTCCTCTATTGTTCCTTTAATTTTCACTTTTATAACCTATTACTTTGCAAAAAAAAAAAAAAAAGACCCTATGTTTTTCTTCTTTAGCAAACTTCATATATATATATTTTATAATTTTTTCACCTTGTTTTTTGTTTGTTTGGTTTTTGTTTTTTTCTTCTTTTCTTTAACATTGTACTTTTGAAATTCCAAACTCTACTCTAGATTTTTAATTTTCGCTTTTTGGTATATGTTATCAATTTTGTACCTATAGTTTTTTTTTATATAATTTCTGTGACTTTTTTTTTTTCTTCTTCTTCTCTGTTTCTTTCTCTTCTTCTTTTATATAACATAGTATATCTGAAATTCCAAACTTTACTCTAGATTTTTAATTTATGCTTTTTGGTATTTGATATCAATTTTGTACCTGTATTTTCTTTATAATTTTTGTGACATTGTTCGTATTTGTTTGTTTGTTTTCTCTCTTTATTTTTCTTCTTCTTCTTTTTTTTTTTTTAACATTGTATTTTTGAAATTCCAATCTCTACTCTAGATTTTTAATTTTTGCTTTCTGGTATTAGTTATCAATTTTGTACCTGTACTTTCTTTATAATTTTTGCGACCTTGTTTGTTTTTGTTTGTTCGTTTTTTCTCTCTTTCTTTTCCTTCTTCTTTTCTTTAACATTGTATTTTTGAAATTCCAAACTCTACTCTAGATTTTTAATTTTTGCTTTCTGGTATTAGTTATCAATTTTGTACCTGTACTTTATAATTTTCGCGACCTTGTTTATTTTTGTTTGTTCGTTTTTTCTCTCTTTCTTTTCCTTCTTCTATTCTTTAACATCGTATTTTTGAAATTCCAAACTCTACTCTAGATTTTTAATTTTTGCTTTTATGTATTTGTTACCAATTTTGTACCTTTAAGGACCCAATCTTCAGGACCCATTTTTCACTAGGGAGTGAGATTACTGGCTTGACTGCTCTCTCTCCCTTTGGACTCTCCTTTTTCTCCACCAGGTCGCCTGTGTCTCCTCCCTAACCCGTCTCTACTCTACCCAACTCTGTGAATTTCTGTGTGTTCCACACGGTGGAGAACACTTAGGGAACTGATTACTGGCTGGATCTGTCTCCCTCCTTTTCATTCCCCCCTTTTATACTTCTGGCCACCTCTGTTACCTTCCTCCTTCTTCTCTTCTCTGTATAACCCCGTGAACATCTCTGAGTGGTCCAGTTGTGGAGTGCACACAAGGAAGTGACTACTGGCTAGCCCACTCTCTCCACTATTGATTCACCTCATCTCATTTGGGTCAACTCTAACTCCCTCCTCCCTCTTCTCTTCTCCATGTAACCCTGTGAACCTCTCTGAGTGACCCTCACTGTAGAGAAACTTTTCATCTTTAATGTAGATGTTTTATCAATGGTGCTGTATAGAAGGAGAAGTTTTGAAACTACTGTAAAAATAAGACCGATAACCGGAAGCAGGAGACTTAAGTCCAAACCCTGACTCCAGGGAACTCCTGACTCCAAGGAACATTAATTGACAGGAGCTCATCAAATGCCTCCATACCGACACTGAAATCAAGCACCACACAAGGGCCAATAAGTTCCAGGGCAAGACATACCAAGCAAATTCTCCAGCAACAAAGGAACACAGCCCTGAGCTTCAAGATACAGGCTGCCCAAAGTCACCCCAAAACTATAGACATCTCATAACTCATTACTGGACATTTCATTGCACTCCAGAGAGAAGAAATACAGCTCCACCCACCAGAACACCGACACAAGCTTCCCTAACCAGGAAACCTTGACAAGCCACCTGTACAAACCCACACACAGTGAAGAAATGCCACAATAAAGAGAACTCCACAAACTGCCAGAATACAGAAAGGACACCCCAAACTCAGCAACTGAAACAAGATGAAGAGACAGAGGAATACTCAGCAGATAAAGGAACAGGATAAATGCCCACCAAACCAAACAAAAGAGGAAGAGATAGGGAATCTACCTGATAAAGAATTCCGAATAATGATAGTGAAATTGATCCAAAATCTTGAAACTAAAATGGAATCACAGATAAATAGCCTGGAGACAAGGACTGAGAAGATGCAAGAAAGGTTTAACAAGGACCTAGAAGAAATAAAAAAGAGTCAATGTATAATGAATAATGCAATAAGTGAAATTAAAAACACTCTGGAGGCAACAAATAGTAGAATAACAGAGGCAGAAGACAGGATTAGTGAATTAGAAGATAGAATGGTAGAAATGAATCAGGATAAAAGAAAAACGAATTAAAAGAAATGAGGACAATCTCAGAGACCTCCAGGACAATATTAAACGCTACAACATTCGAATCATAGGGGTTCCAGAAGAAGAAGACAAAAAGAAAGACCATGAGAAAATACTTGAGGAGATAATAGTGGAAAACTTCCCTAAAATGGGGAAGGAAATAATCACCCAAGTCCAAGAAACCCAGAGAGTCCCAAACAGGATAAACCCAAGGAGAAACACCCCAAGACACATATTAATCAAATTAACAAAGATCAAACACAAAGAACAAATATTAAAAGCAGCAAGGGAAAAACAACAAATAACACACAAGGGAATTCCCATAAGGATAACAGCTGATCTTTCAATAGAAACTCTTCAAGCCAGGAGGGAATGGCAAGACATACTTAAAATGATGAAAGAAAATAACCTACAGCCCAGATTATTGTACCCAGCAAGGATCTCTTTCAAGTATGAAGGAGAAATCAAAAGCTTTTCAGACAAGCAAAAGCTGAGAGAATTCTGCACCACCAAACCAGCCCTCCAACAAATACTAAAGGATATTCTCTAGACAGGAAACACAAAAACGGTGTATAAACTCGAACCCAAAACAATAAAGTAAATGGCAACGGGATCATACTTATCAGTAATTACCTTAAACGTAAATGGGTTGAATGTCCCAACCAAAAGACAAAGACTGGCTGAATGGATACAAAAACAAGACCCCTACATATGTTGTCTACAAGAGACCCACCTCAAAACAGGGGACACATACAGACTGAAAGTGAAGGGCTGGAAAAAGATTTTTCATGCAAACAGGGACCAAAAGAAAGCAGGAGTAGCAATACTCATATCAGATAAAATAGACTTTAAAACAAAGGCTGTGAAAAGAGACAAAGAGGGTCACTACATAATGATCAAAGGATCAATCCAAGAAGAAGATATAACAATTATAAATATATATGCACCCAACACGGGAGCACCACAGTACGTAAGACAAATGCTAACAAGTATGAAAGGAGAAATTAACAATAACACAATAATAGTGGGAGACTTTAATACCCCACTTACACCTATGGATAGATCAACTAAACAGAAAATTAACAAGGAAACACAAACTGTAAATGATACAATAGACCAGTTAGACCTAATTGATATCTATAGGACATTTCATCCCAAAACAATGAATTTCACCTTTTTCTCAAGCGCACATGGAACCTTCTCCAGGATAGATCACATCCTGGGCCATAAAGCTAGCCTTGGTAAATTCAAAAAAATAGAAATCATTCCAAGCATCTTTTCTGACCACAATGCAGTAAGATTAGATCTCAATTACAGGAGAAAAACTATTAAAAATTCCAACATATGGAGGCTGAACAACACGCTGCTGAATAACCAACAAATCACAGAAGAAATCAAAAAAGAAATCAAAATTTGCATAGAAACGAATGAAAATGAAAACACAACAACCCAAAACCTGTGGGACACGGTAAAAGCAGTCCTAAGGGGAAAGTTCATAGCAATACAGGCACACCTCAAGAAACAAGAAAAAAGTCAAATAAATAACCTAACTCTACACCTAAAGCAACTAGAAAAGGAAGCAATGAAGAACCCCAGGGTTAGTAGAAGGAAAGAAATCTTAAAAATTAGAGCAGAAATAAATGCAAAAGAAACAAAAGAGACCATAGCAAAAATCAACAAAACCAAAAGCTGGTTCTTTGAAAGGATAAATAAAATTGGGCATACACACTGAGGAAACCAGAAGGGAAAGAGACACGTGTACCCCAATGTTCATCGCAGCACTGTTTATAATAGCCAAGACATGGAAGCAACCTAGATGTCCATCAGCAGATGAATGGATAAGAAAGCTGTGGTACATATACACAATGGAGTATTACTCAGCCATTAAAAAGAATACATTTGAATCAGTTCTAATGAGGTGGATGAAACTGGAGCCTATTATACAGAGTTAAGTAAGCTAGAAGGAAAAACATAAATACAGTATACTAACGCATATATATGGAATTTAGAAAGATGGTAACAATAACCCGGTGTACGAGACAGCAAAAGAGACACTGATGTATAGAACAGTCTTATGGACTCTGTGGGAGAGGGAGAGGGTGGGAAGATTTGGAAGAATGGCAATGAAACATGTAAAATATCATGTAGGAAACGAGTTGCCAGTCCAGGTTCGATGCACGATACTGGATGCTTGGGGCTGGTGCACTGGGACGGCCCAGAGGGATGGTATGGGGAGGGAGGAGGGAGGAGGGTTCGGGATGGGGAACACATGTATACCTGTGGCGGATTAATTTTGATATTTGGCAAAACTAATACAATTATGTAAAGTTTAAAAATAAAATAAAATTAGAAAAAAAAAAAAAGAAGAAGAAAAAAAAAAAAAAAAGAAAAAGAAAGCAACAGTTAGAACTGGACATGGAAAAACAGACTGGTTCCAAATAGGAAAAGGAGTACATCAAGGCTGTATATTGTCACCCTGCTTAGTTAACTTATATGTAGAGTACATCATGAGAAACACTGGGCTGGAGGAAGCACAAGCTGGAATCAAGATTGCCAGGAGAAATATCAATAACCTCAGATATGCAGATGACACCACCCTTATGGAAGAAAGTGAAGAGGAACTAAAGAGCCTCTTGATTAAGTGAAAGAGGAGAGTGAAAAAGTTGGCTTAAAACTCAACATTAAGAAAACTAAGATTGTAGCATCTGGTCCCATCACTTCATGGCAAATAGATGGAGAAACAATGGAAACAGTGACAGACTTTATTTTTGGAGGGCTCCAAAATCACTGCAGATGATGATTACAGTCATGAAATGAAAAGACGCTTGCTCCTTGGAAGGAAAGTTATGATCAACCTAGACAGCATATTAAAGAGCAGAGACATTACTTTGCCAACAAGGGTCCATCTAGTCAAAGGTATGATTTTTTCAGTAGTCATGTATGGATGTGAACGTTGGACTATAAGGAAAGCTTAGCACTGAGGAACTGATGCTTTTGGACTGTGATGTTGGAGAAGACTCTTGAGAGTCCCTTGGACTGCAAGGAGATCCAACCAGTCTATCCTAAAGGATATCAGTCCGGAATATTCATTGGAAGGACTGATGCTGAAGCTTCAACTCCAATACTTTGGCCACCTGATGCGAAGAACTGACTCATTGGAAAACCCCCTGATGCTGGGAAAGATTGAAGGTAGGAGGAGAAGGGGATGACAAAGGATGAGATTGTTGGATGGCATCACTGACTCGATGGACTTGAGTTTGAGCAAGCTCTGGGAGTTGCTGATGGACAGGGGTGCCTGGTGTGCTGCAGCCCATGGGGTCACAAGGAGTTGGACACGACCGGGTGACTGAACTGAATAATGATTATTATTATATTGCATAACTTAGAATTCCAGAGATAATTATAGCTTTAAGAGAGAAATGATCTAGAAACTCACTGAAACAATTTTTTCTCTTCTCTTACCCCTCTGTCTTTTATGGTTTCTATTCAACTTCAAGACTCTCCCCACTAATGATTTTTTAAAAGACGGCCACAATAGTTCAAGACTGTTTCAATACCAACTTAAAGAGAATGTCTGATGGCTCTTACATACGTCCTGGAATTCACACTTTCTCACTACCCTAATTGGGCCAAATATTAATCCTTGAACTAAACTTGATAGTCAGAAGGACGGGGTAAAGTGATGGGATAAAGTGAATTAGGACCCATCTCTGGAACTGAAAATGAGATGAGTCCTGCACAAACCTTATGCATAAAGTGAATTAAGCAAAGGAAAATTAGTGTATTATTGAAAGGAGATATAGGGAATAAATGTGAAAAAGACAATTAAAAAAAAAAAAAAAGAAAGAAAACTAGTCAATTTAATCACACTAGGACCACAGCCTTGTCTAACTCAATGAAACTAAGCCATGCCATGTGGTGCCATCTAAGGCAGGCGGGTCATGGTGGAGAGGGCTGACACAATGTGGTCCACTGGAGAAGGGAATGGCAAACCACTTCAGTATTCTTGCCTTGAGAACCCCATGAACAGTATGAAAAGGAAAAATGATAGGATACTGAAAGAGAAACTCCCCAGGTCAGTAGGTGCCCAATATGCTGCTGGAGATCAGAGGAGAAATAACTCCAGAAAGAATGAAGGGATGGAGCTAAAGCAAAAAGAATACCCAGCTGTGGATGTGACTGGTGATAGAAGCAAGGTCCGATGCTGTAAAGAGCAATATTGCTTAGGAACCTGGAATGTCAGGTTCATGAATCAAGGCAAATTGGAAGTGGTCAAACAAGAGCTGGCAAGAGTGAATGTCGACATTCTAGGAATCAGCGAACTGAAATGGTCTGGAATGGGTGAATTTAACTCAGATGACCATTATATCTACTACTGCAGGCAGGAATCCCTTAGGAGAAATGGAGTGGCCATCATGGTCAACAAAAGAGTCCGAAATGCAGTACTTGGATGCAATCTCAAAAATGACAGAATGATCTCTGTTCGTTTCCAAGGCAAACCATTCAATATCACAGTAATCCAAGTCTATGCTCCAACCAGTAACGCTGAAGAAGCTGAAGTTGAACGGTTCTATGAAGACCTACAAGACCTTTTAGAACTAACACCCAAAAAGGATGTCCTTTTCATTATAGGAGACTGGAATGCAAAAGTAGGAAGTTAAGAAACATCTGGAGTAACATGCAAATTTGGCCTTGGAATACGGAGTGAAGCAGGGCAGAGACTAACAGAGTTTTGCCCAAAAAATGCACTGGTCATAACAAACACCGTCTTCCAACAACACAAGAGAAGACTCTATACATGGACATCACCAGATGGTCAACACCGAAATCAGATTGATTATATTCTTTGCAGCCAAAGATGGAGAAGCTCTATACAGTCAGCAAAAACAAGACCAGGAGCTGTCTGTGGCTCAGACCATGAACTCCTTATTGCCAAATTCAGACTTAAATTGAAGAAAGTGGGGAAAACCAATATACCATTCAGGAATTACCTATATCAAATCCCTTATGATTATACAGTGGAAGTGAGAAATAAATTTAAGGGCCTAGATCTGATAGATAGAGAGCCTGGTGAACTATGGAATGAGGTTCGTGACACTGTACAGGGGACAGGGATAAAGACCATTCCCATGGAAAAGAAATGCAAAAAAGCAAAATGGCTGTCTGGGGAGGCCTTACAAATAGCTGTGAAAAGAAGAGAAGTGAAAAGCAAAGGAGAAAAGGAAAGATACAAACATCTGAATGCAGAGTTCCAAAGAATAGCAAGAAGAGATAAGAAAGCCTTCTTCAGCAATCAACGCACAGAAATAGAGGAAAACAACAGAATGGGAAAGACTAGAGATCTCTTCAAGAAAATCAGAGATACCAAAGGAACATTTCTTGCAAAGATGGGCTCTATAAAGGACAGAAATGGTATGGACCTAACAGAAGCAGAAGATATTAAGAAGAGGTGGCAAGAATACACAGAAGAACTGTACAAAAAAGATCTTCACGACCCAGATAATCACGATGGTGTGATTACTGACCTAGAGCCAGACATCCTGGAATGTGAGGTCAAGTGGGCCTTAGAAAGAATCACTAAGAACAAAGCTGGTGTAGGTGATGGAATTCCAGTTGAGCTATTCCAAATCCTGAAAGAGGATGCTGTGAAAGTGCTCCACTCAATATGCCAGCAAATTTGGAAAACTCAGCAGTGGCCATAGGACTGGAAAAGGTCAGTTTTCATTCCAATCCCAAAGAAAGGCAATGCCAAAGAATGCTCAAACTACCGCACAATTGCACTCATTTCACATGCTAGTAAAGTAATGCTCAAACTTCTCCAAGCCAGGCTTCAGCAGTACGTGAACCATGAACTTCCAGATATTCAAGCTGGTTTTAGAAAAGGCAGAGGAACCAGAGATCAAATTGCCAGCATCCGCTGGATCATCGAAAAAGCAAGAGAGTTCCAGAAAAACATTGATTTCTGCTTTATTGACTATGCCAACGCCTTTGACTGTGTGGATCACAATAAACTGTGGAAAATTCTGAAAGAGATGGGAATACCAGACCACCTGATCTGCCTCTTGAGAAATTTGTATGCAGGTAGGAAGCAACAGTTAGAACTGGACATGGAACAACAGACTGGTTCCAAATAGGAAAAGGAGAACATCAAGGCTGTATATGGTCACCCTGCTTATTTAACTTATATGCAGAGTACATCATGAGAAATGTTGGACTGGAAGAAACAGAAGCTGGAATCAAGATTGCTGGGAGAAATATCAATAACCTCAGATATGCAGATGATACCCCCCTTATGGCAGAAAGTGAAAAGGAACTAAAGAGCCTCTTGATGAAAGGGAAAGAGGGGAGTGAAAAAGTTGGCTTAAAGCTCAACATTCAGAAAACGAAGATCATGGCATCCGGTCCCATCACTTCATGGGAAATAGATGGGGAAACAGTGGAAACAGTGTCAGACTTTATTTTTCTGGGCTCCAAAATCACTACAGATGGTAACTGCAGCCATGAAATTAAAAGGCGCTTACTCCTTAGAAGGAAAGTTATGACCAACCTAGATGGCATATTCAAAAGCAGAAACATTACTTTGCCAACAAAGGTTCGTCTAGTCAAGGCTAAGGTTTTTTCTGTGGTCATGTATGGATGTGAGAGTTGGACTGTGAAGAAGGCTGAGCGCCAAAGAATTGATCCTTTTGAACTGTGGTGTTGGAGAAGACTTGAGAGTCCCTTGGATGGCAAGGAGATCAAACCAGTCCATTCTAAAGGAGATCAGCCCTGGGATTTCTTTGGAAGGAATGATGCTAAAGCTGAAACTCCAGTACTTTTGCCACCTCATGCAAAGAGTTGACTCATTGGAAAAGACTCTGATTCTGGGAGGGATTGGGGGCAAGAGGAGAAGGGGACGACAGAGGATGAATGGCTCGATGGCATGACTGACTCAATGGACGTGAGTCTGAGTGAACTCTGGGAGTTGGTGATGGACGGTGAGGCCTGGCGTGCTGCGATTCATGGGGTCTCAAAGAGTCAGACATGACTGAGTGACTGATCTGATCTGAACATAGAAGAAGAAATCAATAGTAATAATGTAATAGTAGGGGGCTTTAATATCCCCACTCACACCATGGGACAAATCATCATGAAAGAAAATCAATAAGGAAACCCAGGACTTAAATGACACATAGAGCAGATGGACTTAATATATATTATAGAATATCAATATGGACGTAGCTGAATACACTTTCTTCTCAAGTGCAAACTGGAACATTATCCAAGATAGATCACCTCTGGGACCATAAATCAAGCTTTGGTAAATTTAAGAAAACTAAACCATACCAAGTATCTTTTCTGACAATAAGCCTATGGAATTAGAAATCAATTACAGGAAAAAAAAAAAAAACAAAACTAAAAAACACAAACTCATGAAGGCTAAATAATATTTTACTAAACCACAAATGGATCATGGAAGGAATAAAAGAAAAATGAAAAAAAAATACACTGATGTATAGAACAGTCTTATGGACCCTGTGGGAGAGGGAGAGGGTGGGAAGATTTGGGAGAATGGCATTGAAACATGTAAAATATCATGTATGAAACGAGTTGCCAGTCCAGGTTCGATGCACGATACTGGATGCTTGGGGCTAGTGCACTGGGACGACCCAGAGGGATGGTATGGGGAGGGAGGAGGGAGGAGGGTTCAGGATGGGGAACACATGTATACCTGTGGCGGATTCATTTTTATATTTAGCAAAACTAATACAATTATGTAAAATTTAAAAATAAAATAAAATAAAAAAATAGTTCAAGACAAATGACAACAAAAACATGATAAATCAAAATGTGTGGGATACAGCAAATCAGCTCTAAAATGGAACTTGCTGCAGTAAAATTTTACTTCAGGAAATAAGAAATACTGCAAGTAAAGAAACTAAGCTTACATTGAGAGCAACTAGAGAAAGGAAACAAACAAAACCCAAAGGTAAGAGAAGGAAAGAAATCATAAAGATCAGAGCAGAAATAAATGAAACCGACATGAAGAAAATGATAGCAAAGATCAATGAAAATAAAAGCTAATTATATGAGAAAATATACAAAATTGATAAAAGTTTCATCAAACTTGAGAGTGTTAACAGCCTCGGTAGGGAGGTCAGAGGTACCCAAGAGGAAGGAGGAAATAAACTGCAAGTGGCAGATGTTTTTCCCTTCTCTATTTACAACACCTGGTTCCACCTGAACTTAACTTTTCTCAAACCTTGAGCTAACCAATGAGCTATTCTTTGGCATCACTGACTCGATGGACGTGAGTTTGAGTGAACTCCGGGAATTGGTGATGGACAGGGAGGCCTGGCATGCTGCGATTCATGGGGTTGCAAAGAGCTGGACATGACTGAGTGACTGAACTGAACTGATGTTGATGAAACTATGTATTTGCTTTGGAATCTACCTTTCTTCAAATCAGTTTTGCCTAAGACTACATTTTTTTCTTTTCTCAAACCTTGGGCTGATAATGGCTCAATGAACCAGTATTCATGTCAATTATTCAATGGCCAGGGATGACAGACCTTGTGCCATCCTATGTCAAAAATGCATATTGGCCCATTTTTTGATGGGGTCATTTATTTTTCTGGAGTTGAGCTGTAGGAGTTGCTTGTATATTTTTGAGATTAGTTGTCAGTTGCTTCATTTGCTATTATTTTCTCCCATTCTGAAGGCTGTCTTTCCACCTTGCTGATAGTTTCCTTTGATGTGCAGAAGCTTTTAAGGTTAATTAGGTCCCATTTGTTTATTTTTGCTTTTATTTCCAATATTCTGGGAGGTGGGTCATAGAGGATCCTGCTGTGATGTATGTCAGAGAGTGTTTTGCCTATGTTCTCCTCTAGGAGTTTTATAGTTTCTGGTCTTACGTTGAGATCTTTAATCCATTTTGAGTTTATTTTTGTGTATGGTGTTAGAAAGTGTTCTAGTTTCATTCTTTTACAAGTAGTTGACCAATTTTCCCAGCACCACTTGTTAAAGAGATTGTCTTTAATCCATTGTATATTCTTGCCTCCTTTGTCAAAGATAAGGTGTCCATATGTGCGTGGATTTATCTCTGGGCTTTCTATTTTGTTCCATTGATCTATATTTCTGTCTTTGTGCCAGTACCATACTGTCTTGATAACCGTGGTTTTGTATTTGAGCCTGAAGTCAGGTAGGTTGATTCCTCCAGTTCCATTCTTCTTTCTCAGGATCGCTTTGGCTATTCGAGGTTTTTTGTCTTTCCATACAAATTGTGAAATTATTTGTTCTAGCTCTGTGAAGAATACTGTTGGTAGCTTGATAGGGATTGCATTGAATCTATAAATTGCTTTGGGTAGTATACTCATTTTCACTATATTGATTCTTCCAATCCATGAACATGGTATATTTCTCCATCTATTAGTGTCCTCTTTGATTTCTTTCACCACTGTTTTATAGTTTTCTATATATAGGTCTTTAGTTTCTTTAGGTAGATATATTCCTAAGTATTTTATTCTTTCCGTTGCAATGGTGAATGGAATTGTTTCCTTAATTTCTCTTTCTGTTTTCTCATTATTAGTGTATAGGAATGCAAGGGATTTCTGTGTGTTGATTTTATATCCTGCAACTTTACTATAGTCATTGATTATTTCTAGTAATTTTCTGGTGGAGTCTTTAGGGTTTTCTATGTAGAGGATCATGTCATCTGCAAATAGTGAGTTTTACTTCTTCTTTTTCTGCTCTGATTGCTGGTGCCAAAACTTCCAAAACTATGTTGTATAGTAATGGTGAAAGTGGGCACCCTTGTCTTGTTCCTGACTTTAGAGGAAATGCTTTCAATTTTTCACCATTGAGGATAATGTTTGCTGTGGGTTTGTCATATATAGCTTTTATTATGTTGAGGTATGTTCCTTCTATTCCTACTTTCTGGAGTGTTTTTATCATAAATGGATGTTGAATTTTGTCAAAGGCTTTCTCTGCATCTATTGAGATAATCATATGGTTTTTATTTTTCAATTTGTTAATGTGGTGTATTACATTGATTGATTTGCAGATATTGAAGAATCCTTGCATCCCTGGGATAAAGCCCACTTGGTCATGGTGTATGATCTTTTTAATGTGTTGTTGGATTCTGATTGCTAGAATTTTGTTAAGGATTTTTGCATCTATGTTCATCAGTGATATTGGCCTGTAGTTTTCTTTTTTTGTGGGATCTTTGTCAGGTTTTGGTATTAGGGTGATGGTGGCCTCATAGAATGAGTTTGGAAGTTTACCTTCCTCTGCAATTTTCTGGAAGAGTTTGAGCAGGATAGGTGTTAGCTCTTCTCTAAATTTTTGGTAGAATTCAGCTGTGAAGCCATCTGGACCTGGGCTTTTGTTTGCTGGAAGATTTCTGATTACAGTTTCAATTTCCGTGCTTGTGATTTCTCCAAAGAAGACGTACAGCTGGCTAACAAACACATGAAAAGATGCTCAACATCACTCATTATCAGAGAAATGCAAATCAAGACCATTATGAGGTACCATTTCACACCAGTCAGAATGGCTGCGATCCAAAAGTCTACAAATAATAAATGTTGGAGAGGGTGTGGAGAAAAGGGAACCCTCTTACACTGTTGGTGGGAATGCAAACTAGTACAGCCACTATGGAGAAGAGTGTGGAGATTCCTTAAAAAACTGGAAATAGAACTGCCTTATGACCCAGCAATCCCACTGCTGGGCATACGCACTGAGGAAACCAGAAGGGAAAGAGACACGTGTACCCCAATGTTCATCGCAGCACTGTTTATAATAGCCAGGACATGGAAGCAACCTAGATGTCCATCAGCAGATGAATGGATAAGAAAGCTATAGTACATATACACAATGGAGTATTACTCAGCCATTAAAAAGAATTCATTTGAATCAGTTCTAATGAGGTGGATGAAACTGGAGCCTATTATACAGAGTGAAGTAAGCCAGAAAGAAAAACACCAATACAGTATACTAATGCATATATATGGGATTTAGAAAGATGATAACAATAACCCTGTGTATGAGACAGCAAAAGAGACACTGACGTATGGAACAGTCTTATGGACTCTGTGGGAGAGGGAGAAGGTGGGAAGATTTTGGCGAATGGCATTGAAACATGTAAAATATCATGTATGAAACGAGATGCCAGTCCAGGTTCGATGCACGATACTGGATGCTTGGGGCTGGTGCACTGGGACGACCCAGAGGGATGGTATGGGGAGGGAGGAGGGAGGAGGGTTCAGGATGGGGAGCACATGTACACCTGTGATGGATTCATTTTGATATTTGGCAAAACGAATACTATTATGTAAAGTTAAAAAAAAATGCATATTGTAGGGGAGGGGCCTGGTGAAACTCCCGTCAGTCTTGAGGTGTCTCTATTATCTGATTAGCAGCTTCATAACAGACATAAAATGCCTTACTAAAAACTTGCAAGAGGGCACTATTTCTGCTCCTTCTGATGTCTGTCAGAAGGTTTCCTTATCTCTATTATACTTTAATAAAACTTTGCTACACAAAAAGCTCCAAGCAGTCGAGTCTTGTATCTGGCCGCAGATGGAAGTCTTCTCCTTCAGAGTCATGAAGGAGAGGTCAGTATAGCACATGGCTCACAGTCACAACATTTCAGACTCATCAGGAAAAAGAGGGAGAAGATTCAAATCAATGAAATTAGAAATGAAAAAGGAGAAATTACAACTGACACCACAGACATACATAAGATCATAAGAGAATATTGCAGACAACAATAGACCAATAAAATGGACAACCTAGAAGCAATGAATAAATTTTTAGAAAGATACAACCTTGCAAGACTGAACCAGGAAGAAAGAGAAAATAAAAACAGACCAAACGTAAGTATTAATTGAAATTATGATTAAAAATCTTCCAAAAAGAAGTCTAGTGCCAGAGGCTTCACAGGTCAATTCTAGAAAATATTTGGAGAAAAGTTAACATCTATTCTTCTGAAACTCTTCCAAAAAATTGCAGAGGGAGAAACACACCCAATTTCAATCTAGTAGGCCACCACCACCCTGATACCAAAACCAGCGCTGCCGTAAAAAAGAAAATTACAGGCCAGAATCAATGATAAACATGGATACAAAAATCCTCAACAAAATACTAGCAAACATAATCCAAAAATGCATTAAAAGAATCATATACAATTACCAAGTGTATTACCCAGAGATTACCCAGGGATTCAGAGATCTTCAATATTCAAAAATCAGTCACTGTGATACACCAAATTAACAAACAAGGATAAAAACATATGATCATCTCAATAGATGCAGAAAAGCTACTGAGATATTTTACAACTATTTAAGGAAAAGTTCCCCAGATAGAGGGAATAAAGGGAATTTAACATAATAGAGGCCATATGAGACAAGAGATGGGAATACCAGACTAACCTGCCTCCTGGGAAATCTGTATGCAGGTCAAGAAACAACAGTTAGAACTGGACATGGAACAATAGAGTGGTTCCAAATAGGAAAAGGAGTACGTCCAGGCTGTATATTGTCACCCTGCTTATTTAACTTATATGCAGAGTGTATCACGTGAAATGCTGGTCTGAATGAAGCACAAGCTGGAATCAAGATTGCTGGGAGAAATATCAATAACCTCAGATATGCAGATAACCCCACTCTTATGGCAGAAAGCAAAGAAGAACTAAAGAGCTCCTTGATGAAAGTGAAAGAGGAGAGTGAAAAAGCTGGGTCAAAACTCAACTTTCAAATAATAAAGATCATGGCATCCGTTCCCATCACTTACGGCAAATAGATGGGAAAACAATGGAGACAGTGACAGACTTTAGTTTTTTGGGCTCCAAAACCACTGCAGATGGTGACTGTAGTCATGAAATCAAAAGTTGTTTGTTCCTTGGACGAAGAGCTATGACCAACCTAGACAGCATATTAAAAAGTAGAGACACTATTTGGTCAACAAAGGTCTGTCTAGTAAAAACTATTGTTTTCCAGTAGTCATGTATGGATATGAGAGTTGGACTATAAAGACAGCTGAATGCTGAAGAATTGATGCTTTTGAACTGTGGTGTTGGAGAAGACTCTTGAGAGTCCTTTGGACTACGAGGAAATCAAACCCAGTCAATCCTAAAGGAAAACAGTCCTGAATATTCATTGGAAGGACTGATGCTGAAGCTGAAGCTCCAACACTTTGGCACTTTATGTGAAGAACTGACTCATTGGAAAAGATGCTGATGCTGGGAAAGATTGAAGGCAGGAAGAGAAAGGGATGACAGAGGACAAGATGGTTGGATGACATCACTGACTCGACGGACATGAGTTTGAGTAAGCTCTGGGAGTTGGTGATGGACAGGGAAGCCAGGAGTACTACAGTCCATGGGGTTGCAAAGAGTCAGACACAACTGAGCAACTGAACTGAACTGAGACAAGCCCACTGCTAACATCCTTCTCAATCGTGAAATCCTGAAAGCATTCCCTCTAAGATGAAGAACAAGGCAAGTATGTCTATTGCCATGATTTTTATTTTATTTTTTTAAAGTTTTTTTAAATTAATTTTATTTTATTTTTAAACTTTACATAATTGTATTAGTTTTGCCAAATATCAAAATGAATCCGCCACAGGTGTACATGTGTTCCCCATCCTGAACCCTCGTCCCTCCTCCCTCCCCATACCATCCCTCTGGGTCGTCCCAGTGCACCAGCCCCAAGCATCCAGTATCGTGCATCGAACCTGGACTGGCATCTCGTTTCATACATGATATTTTACATGTTTCAATGCCATTCTCCCAAATCTTCCCAAAAAAGAGACACTGATGTATAGAAGAGTCTTATGATTTTTATTTAACATAGTTTTGAAAATCTTTGACACAGCAATCAGAAAAGAAATAGTAGAAATTCAAATTGAAAAAGAAGACGTAAAACTGTCACAGTTTGCAGATTTTTGTTGTTAAGTCGCTTAGTTGTGCAGGACTCTTTGCAACACGATGGACTGCAGCACGCCAGGCCTCTGTGTCCTTCACCATCTCCCAGAGATTGCTTAAACTCATGTCCATCGAGTCAGCGATGCCATCCAACCATCTCATCCTCTGTTGTCCCTGTCTCCGCCTGCCTTCAATCTTTCCCAACATCAGGGTCTTTTCCAGTGAGTTGGCTATTCTCATCAGGTGGGCAAAGTATTGGAAATTCAGCTTTAGCATCAGTCCTTCAGTGAATTTCAAAGGGTTGATTTCCTTTACGATTGGCTGGTTTGATCTTGCAGTTTAAGGAATTCTCAACAGTCTTCTCTACCACAGTTCAAAAGCATCAGTTCTTTGGTGCTCAGCCTTCTGTATTTCCCAGCTCTCACATCCATACATGACTGTTGGAAAACCATAGGTCTGGCTATAAGGAACTTAGTCAGCAAAGTAAGTCTCTGCTTTTTAATATTCTGTCTTGGTTTGTCATAGTTTTTCTTACAAGGAGCAGGCGTTCTTAAATTTCATGGCTGCAGTCACCATCCTCAGTGGTTTGGAAGCCCAAGAAAATAAAATATGTCATGCTTTCCACTGTTTCCCCACCTGTTTACCATGAATTAATGAGACTGGATGCCATAATCATAGTTTTTTTGAATGTGGAGTTTTAAGCCAGCTTTTTCACTCTCCTCTTTCACTTTCATCAAGAGACTCTTTTGTTCCTCTTTGATTTCTGCCATAAGGGTGATGCCATCTGCATATCTGACATTATTGATAGTTCTCTTGGCAATCTTGATTCCAGTTTGTGATTCATCCAGCCCAGCACTTCACATGATGTACTCTGCTGCTACTGATGCTAAGTCAATTCAGTCGTGTCCGACTCTGTGTGACCCCACAGATGGCAGCCCACCAGGCTCCACTATCCTGGGATTCTCCAGGCAAGAACACTGGAGTGGGTTGCCATTTCCTTCTCCAATGCATGAAAGTGAAAACTGAAAGTGAAGTCGCTCAGTCATGTCCGACTCTTCGCAGCCCCATGGACTGCAGCCTACCAGGCTCCTCCATCCATGGGATTTTCCAGACAAGAGTACTGGAGTGGGGTGCCATTGCCTTCTCCATTGATGTACTTTGCATGTAAGTTAAATAAGTAGGGTGACAATATATATGGTCCTGACATACTCCTTTCCCAGTTTGGAACTAGTCTGCTGTTCCATGACTAACTGTTGCCTCTTGACCTACATAAAGGTTTCTCAAGAGGCAGGTAAGGTGGTTTGGTATTCCCATCTCTTTAAGAATTTCCCAATTTGTTGTGATCCACACAATAAAAGGCTTTAGCATACATAGTCAATGAAGCAGAAGTTGATGCTTTTCTGGAATTCTGTTGTTTTTCCTATGATCCAATGTATGTTGGCAATAAGATCTCTGGTTCCTCACCTTCTCTAAATCCAGTTTGTACATCTGTAAGGTCTCGGAGGTTCACACACTGTTGAAGCCTAATTTGAAGGATTTTAAGCATGACCTTGCTAGCATGTGAAATGAGTGTAATTGGGTGGTAGACTGAGCATTCTTTGGCATTGCCCTTCTTTGGGATTGGAATGAAAACTGACCTTTTCTAGTCCCATGGCCACTGCTGAGTTTTCCAAATTTGCTGGCATATTGAGTGCAGTACTTTAACAGCATCACCTATTAGGATTGAAAGAGTTCACATGGAATACCATCACCCCCACTAGTTTTCTTTTAATGATGCTTCCTGAGGCCCACTTTAAATCTGGCTCTAAGTGGGTGATCACACCATCATGGTATCTGGATCATTAAGATCATTTTGTATAGTTCCGTGTATTCTTGCCACCATTTCTTAATATCTTCTGCTTAGTAAGGTTCATACCATTTCTGTCCTTTATTGTGTCCATCTTTGCATGAAATATTCCCTTGGTATCTCTAATTTTCTTGAAGACATCTCTTGTTATTGTTCAGTCTATCAGTCGTGTATGACTCTTTGTGACCCATGAACGGCTGGATGGCAGGCCTCCCTGTCCTTCACCATTTCCTGGAATTGGTTCAAACTTATGTCCATGGAGTCAGTGATGCTATTCAACCATCTGATTCTCTGTTGTCTCCTTCTCCTCCTGCCTTCAGTCTTTCCCAGCATCAGAGTCTCTTCCAATAAGTTGGCTCTTCACATCAGGTGGCTAAAGTATTGGAGCCTCAGCTTCCACATCATTCCTTCCAATGAATGTTCAGGGTTGGTTTCCTTTAGGAGTGACTGGTTTGATCTCCTTGCTGTCCAAGAGACTCTCAAGAGTCTTCTCCAGCACCACAGTTTGAAGGCATCAGTTCTTCAGTTCTCAGCCTTTCTTATTGTCCATCTCTCACATTTGTACATAAGTACTGAAAAAACAACAGCTTTGACTATATGGACCTTTGTAGGCAAAGTAATACCTCTGTTTTTTAATATGCTGTCTAGGTTTGTCATTGCTTTTTTCCCCAGGAAAATGCCTCTTCTAATTTCATGGCTGCAGTCTCCATCCACAGTGACTTTGAAGTCCAAGAAAATAAAGTCAGTCACTGTTACCATTATTTCTCCATCTATTTGCCATGAAGTGATGACATGATCTTCATGCTTTGAATGTTGAGTTTTAAGCCATTTTTTTCACTCTCCTCTTTCACCTTCATCAAGAGGTTCTCTAGTTCCTCTTCACTTCTGGCATAGAGAAGAGATCCCTGGTCCTTCCCATTCTATTGTTTTCCTCTATTTCTTCACGTCGTTCACTTAGGAAGGCTTTTTTTTTAATCTCTCCTTGCTCTTCTTTGGAACTCTGCATTCAGATGGGTCTATTTTTCCTTTCCTCCTTTGTCTTCCACTTCTCTTCTTTTCTCTGCTATTTGTTAGGTCTCTTCAGACAATCATTTTTGCATTTATTTTTCTTAGGGATGGTTTTGGTCACTGCCTCCTGTACATTATACTACATATAGAAAAATCTAGAGATGTTACCAGAAAACTACTAGTGCTTATCAATGAATTTGGTAAAGTTGCAGGATAAAAAGTTAAAACACAGACATCTATAGCATTTCTGCACACCAACAAAAGATTAGGCTCCCAAGGTGGCTCTGAGGTGAAGAATCTGCCTGCCAGTGCAGAAGCTGCAGGAAACATGTGCCTGGGGCCTGGGTCAGAAGGATTCCCTGGTAGAGGAAATGGCAACCCCCTCCAGTATTCTTGCCTGGAGAATCCCATGGGCAGAGGAACCTGACAGGCTACAGTCCATAGTGTTGCAAAGAATCAGATAGGACTGGGTAACTGCACACATGCATCAGCAAAAGATCAGAAAGATAGATTAAGGAAATGACCCTGTTTACCATTGCTTCAAAAAGAATAAGATACCTAGGAATAAAGCCATGTTAGCAAGCAAAAATCACTACTCTGAAAAGTATAAGATGCTGATAAAATAAATCAGAGATGACATAAGCAGATTTTCTTGGATTGGAAGAATCAATATTTTCAAAATGACTATAGCATCTGATGTAATCTATAAACTTAATAAAAATCCTTACCCAAACTCCAATGTCATTTTTCCTAGAACTAGAGGAATTAAAAAAAAAAAAGTTGAAAAAAAGACCCTAAATTGTCAAATCAACCCTGAAAAAGAAAAACAAAGTTGCAGAAATCAGACTTCTTGAATTCAGACTATACTACAAAGATACAATAATCAAAACAGTATGATACAGCACAAAAAAAAACATAAATATAGATGGATGGAATAGGATAAACATCCCAGAAATAAACTCACATCCCTATGGTAGTTAATCTATAACAAGGGAGGCTAGGATATACAACGGATAAGACAATCTTTCAGTAAATGGTTCTTGGAAAACATAGAAAAGTATGAAATTAGAGTATCACCTGACACTGTACAGAAAAATATACTTGAAATGGATTAAAAACTTAAATGTAAAGGCAGATACTATAAAACTCTTAGGGGAAAACATAGATGGAACACTCTTTGACTCTTTGACATAAATTGCAGCAAGATCTTTTCTGATCAATCTCTGATAGTAATGGGCTTCCCTTGTAGCTCATATGGTAAAGAATCTGCCTGCAATGCAGGAAACCCAGGTTTGATCTCTGGATTGGGAAGATCCCCTGGAGAAGGGAAAGGCAATCCACTCCAGTAGATCTTCCTGGAGAATACTATGGACAGAAGAGCCTGAGGGGGCTACAGTCCACCGGGTTGGAAAGAGTTGGACACTGCTGAGTGATTTTCACTGTGAGAGTAATTAAAATAAGAAAAAATATTTCAATGCTATTCTCCCAAATCTCCCCACCCCCTCCCTCTCCCACAGAGTCCATAAGACTGATCTATACATCGGAAATAAATAAATAAACAAATGGTACATCATTGAGCTTAAAAGCTTCTGCACCATAAAGGAAACTGTCAACAAAACAAAAGTATAACCTACAAAGTAGGGGAAAATATTTGCAAATGATATGACCAAGAAGGGATTAATCTCCAAAATATGTAAACAGCTCATGCAACTCTATGTCAATAAAACAAACAGCCCAAACAAAAAATGGGCAGAAAATCTAAAAAGTTTTTGGAAGAAGATATAGAGATGACAAAAAGGCACATGGAGAGATACTCAATATCCCTAATTATCAGAGGAACACAAAATTATAGCGAGTTGTCATCTCACACCTGTCAGAGTAGCCATCATCAAAAAGTCTACAAAGGGCAGAGTCAAGCTGGTACAGTAGGAGGATAAGAAGTTTATATCTCCTCACAATTAAAGCACCTACAAGTCACCTGTGGGTGACCTCAGATATCTAAGGGGATGGGAGGAATCTCTGCATGACCTAGTACAACATGAGGAGGATAAATATTTGAGATGTGAAAGTTCCAATACTCTTGAGGGGCAGATGGGGGCAGTGAGGGTTTTCCATGCTGGGAGGTGTCCACCCACAGTGCTGGGATCAACAGGGAAAGGGAGAGATCTTCAGAAGACTGGGGAATTGGAGAGGAACACAGTCACTGTCTCCCCTGCCTGGTCAGGTCCTGGCAACCCTACTGGGGTCCCGGGTGTGAATATCAGCCCTCTGTCCATACAGGTCCTGGGGGCTTGGGAATGATTTAGAGCTGGATAAATGGAGGCAGGAGAGGACCCAGAACCCCTGAAGGGCAGCAGGGGACTGAGAGTATCTCCCACACTTAGAGGAGCCACCCTACAGTGTGGGAATCAGTGGGGATGGTGAGAAACCTTCAGGGGATCAGAGACTGGAGGGGAACATGGCCAGTGTCTTCACTGCCCACTTGGCCCCAGCGAGTCTTCTAGGGACCTGGGCCTGAATCTACCTTCTGGGGACCCTTATGGCTATGTGGGTCCTGAGCTTAAGATTTGCTCCCTCAGGGCCTCTTTCAGCTGAGAGGGCCCCAGGTCTGAGCCCCACCTCTCTTCACTGCCAAGCCCTTTTTGGCTTTTATTTATTTTTGCTGTTGTGGTTCTGTTTTGCTTTGGCATTTTTCCTTTTTATTTTTTATAATATTTTTTCCATTTTTCTAATTTTATTTTTCGTTGTTGTAGTTCTGCTCCTTTTTGTTTGTTTCCTTTTCTTTTTAGTCACGTTGAGTGGCTTGTAGGATCTTGATTCCCAATCTGGGGATTGAGCCTGAGCTCCTGTAGTGGGAGTGCTGAGTCCAAATGGCTGGACTAACATAGAACCTCAGATCCTAGGGAATATTAATCAATGTGAGCACTCCCTAAAGACCTCACCTCAGCACTGGGACTGACTCTCCACAATTGCCTACAAACTAAAGTGTTGAAAGTCTTAGGAAAAACACCAGCAAGACAGGAACACAGCCCCAGTCATCAAAAGGACTGAATTAAATACACACACACACACACACACACACACACACACACACACATATGGTACAGACAAAGGAGAAGGTAAAAACTTACAAGACCAAATAAATGAAGAGGAAATAGGCAACCTGCCTGAAAAATAATTCAGAGTAATGATAGTAAAGATGATCCTAAATCTTGGAAATAAAATGGAGGCATAGACTGAGAAAATATAAGGAATATTTAATAAAAACCTAGAAGAACTAAAGAACAAACAGTAAATAACAACACAGTAACTGAAATGAAAAATACACTAGAAGGAATCAATAACAGAATAACTGAAGCATAAAAGCAAATAAGTGAGCTGGAAAATAAACTGGCAGAAATAACTGCCACAGAGCAGTTAAGCAGATAAAAGAATGATAAGAAATGAGGACAGTCTCAGAGACCACTGGGACAACAGAAAATGCACCAGTGTTTGAATTACAGAGGTCCCAGAAGAAGAGAACAAAAAGATTGGGTCTGAGAAAACATTTGAAGAGATTATAGATGAAAGCTTCCCTAAGATGGGAAAGCAAAAAACTCACTCAAGTCCAGGAAGTGCAGAGTCCCATACAGAACCCAAGGAGAAACAACCAAAGAAACATATTAATCAAATTGATAAAAAATTAAGCTCAAAGAAAAAAAATGTTAAAAGCATCAAGGGAAAAGCAACAACTAACACAAAAATGAATCCCCCAAAAGTTAGCAATTTCTCCACAGCAACTCTGCAGGTCAGAAGGGAGTGGTGTGATACATTTAAAGTGTGAAAAAAAAAAAAAATAAAGTGTGAAAAAGAAAAATCTACAATCAAGATTACTCCATCCATCTAGGATCTCATTCAGATTCGATGGAGAAATCAAAAGTTTCATAGGCAAGCAAAATCTAAAAGAATTCAGCATCATCAAACCAGCTTTACAACAAATGCTAAAGGCACTTCTCTAGGTGGGAAACACAAGACCCCCCAAAACAAATCCAAAACAAGTAAGAAAATGTTAATAAAAACATACATATGGATAATTAGCTTCAATGTAAATGGTTTAAATGCTCTAACTGGAAGACACACTGGCCAAATGGACATAAAAATGAGATCAGTATATATGCTGTCTACATGAGACCCAGTTCAGATCTAGGGACACAAAGAGATTGAAAATGAAGAGATGGAAAAAGGTATTCCATGCAAGTGGAAATCAAAAGAAAGCTGGAATATCAATATTTATATCAGACAAAATAGATTATGAAAAGAATGCTGTTACAAGAGTCAAGGAAGATGATATAACAATTGCAAATACTTATGCACACAACATAGGAATATATCAATACATAAGGAAAACACTAACAGCTATAAAAGGGGAAATCCAGAGTAACAAAATAATAGTTGAGGACTT
This sequence comes from Bos indicus x Bos taurus, assembly GCF_003369695.1. Classification (NCBI taxonomy): domain Eukaryota; kingdom Metazoa; phylum Chordata; class Mammalia; order Artiodactyla; family Bovidae; genus Bos; species Bos indicus x Bos taurus. Next base: position 67,543,927 of record NC_040090.1, read on the forward strand.
CATATCCTACTTACACCAATGGACAGATCATTCAGACAGAAAATAAATAAGGAAACACAAGCCTTAAATAGCACAATAGATCAGATAAACTTAATGGATGTTTACAGGGCAATCCACCCAAAAGCGGCACAATACATTTTTCTCAAGTGTGCAAAGAACATCCTCCAGGATATATCACATTTTCGGTCAAAAATCAAGTGTTGGTAAGCTTAAGAAAACTGTAATCATATCAAATATCGTTTCTGACCACAATACTATGAGAATAGAAATCAATTACAAAAAACAGAACTATTAAAAAATAGAAATACATGGAGGCTAAAAGTATGCTACTAAGTAACCAAAAATTCACCAAAGATTTCAAAGGGGAAATTAAAAAAATAGAATAAAGTGACAAATAAAACATGATGACCCCAAACTTATGAGACACAGCAAAAGGGAAGCTGATAGCAATTCACTCCTACCTCAAAGGAAAAAAAAAAATAAGAAAAGAAAAGAAAATTAACAACCTAACTTTACACCTAAAGCAACTAGAGTAAAAAAGAACAAAAACAACATCAACAATAATAATAAAAGCAAACAAAACAAAACAAAACAAAACCCAAAGTTAGCAGAAAGAAATAAGTCATAAAGATCATAGTAGAAATAAGTGAAATAGAAATGAATAAAAGGATAATAAGACCTAACATAATAAATTAAATATATCTAAAAGTTGGTTTTCAAGAAAATAAAGAAAATTGACAAACAGTAGACAGATCATCAAAAAAAATAGAGAAAAGACCCAAGTCAGTTAAATCAGAAATGAAAAAGAAGTTACAACCGACACCACAGAAATATCTAGGATCATAAGAGGCTAATACAAGCCAATAAAATGGACAAACCTGAAGAAATGGACACATTCTTAGAAAGGTACAAACTTCTAAGACTGAACCAGGAAGAAACATAAAATATAAATAGACCAATTACAAGTAATGAGATTGAAACTCTAATTAAGAGTCTTCCAACAAACTAAAGTCTGAGACCAGATGGCTTCACAGGCAAAATCTATCAAATATTTAGAGAAGAGATATAACCTGTCCTCAAACTCATCTAAAAAATTGCAGAGGGAGGGTCACTACCAAACTCATTCTATGAGGCAATGATCATCCTGATAGGAAAATCAGACAAAGATATAACAAAAAAGAGAAAACTACAGATTAATAACACTGATGAACATAGATACAAAAATCCTCAACAAAATCCTAGGAAATAGAATCCAACAACACATTAAAAGGATCATACACCATGATCAAATGGGATTTATCCAGTGATTCAAGGATTCTTTAACATATGAAAATCAATCAATGTGATACACCATATTGATAAATTAAAGAATAAAACAATATGATCATCTCAATAGATGCAGAAAAAGTTTGGGGCAAAATTCAACACATATTTATGATAAAAACTCTCCAGCAATTGGGAATAGAAGGAACCTACTTCAACATAATAAAGGCCATATATGACAAACCACAGCAAATATCATTCTCAATGCTGAACAACTGAAAACATTTCCTCTAAGATCAGGAACAAGAGAAAGATGCTCACTCTTGCCACTCTTATTCGACATAATTTTGGAAGTCCTAGCCACAGCAACCAGAGGAGAAAAAAAGAAATAAAAAGAATACAAATTGGAAAAGAAATAAAAGTGGTACTGTTTGCAGATGACGTGAAACTATACATAGAATATCCTGAAGATGCCACTAGAAAACTACTAAAGCTAATTGGTGAATTGGCTAAAGTTGCAGGATGCAATATTAATGCACAGAAATCTCTTCCATTGCTATACATTAACAACAAAAGATTAGGAAAGGAAATTAAGGAAACAATCTTATTTACTATTACATCAAAAATAATAAAATACTGAGGAATAAACCTATGAGAGGGGGTAAAAGACCTTTACTAAGAAAACTATAAAACACTGATGAAAGAAATCAAAGACAACACAAAGAGATGAAGAAATATACTATGCTCTTGGATTGAAAGAATCAATATCATAAAAAGGACTATTACTACCCAAAGCAATATACAGATTTTAGTGCAATCTCTATAAAACTACCAATGGCATTTTTTCACAGAATTAGAGCAAAAATTTCACAATTTGAATGGAAACATAAGACCCCAAATAGCCAAAGCAATCTTGAGAAAGAAAATGAAGCTGGAGGAATCAGGCTCCATGACTTCAGACTATACTACAAAGTTACAATAATCAAGATTGTACAGTACTGTCACAAAAATAGAAATAGAGATCAATGGTACAGGATGGAAAACTCAGAGATAAACCCACATATCTAGGCTCACTTAATGTATGACAAAGGAGGCAAGACTATAGAATGGAGAAAAGACAGTTTTTTCAATAAGTAGAGCTAAGAAAATTGAACAGGTAAGAATGAAATTGGAACACTCCCTAACACTATACCCAAAAATAAATTAAAAATAAATTAAAAACCTAAATGGAAGACTGGACACTATCAAACTCTAGAGGTAAAGAAAGGAAAAACACTTTTGACACAAATCACAGCAAGATCTTTTTTGACCACCTCATAGAGTAATGAAAAAAAAAAGTGAAAATAAACAAATTGGACCTAATTAAACTTAAAAGCTTCTACACGGCAAAGGAAACCATAAATATGAAAAAGACAGACTTTAGTTATTTTGCAAACAAAATAACTGACAAAGGATTAATCTCCAAAATATACAAACAGCTCATGCAGCTCAATATCAAAACAACAAAAAACCCAATCAAAAAAATGGGCAGAAGACATAAGTAGACATTTCTACAAAGACGACATACAGATGGTCAGCAGCATGTGAAAAGATATTTGATATCACTAATTATTAGAGAAATGCAAATCAAAACTAAGGAAGTATCATCTCACACCATTTATAATGGTCATCACCAAAAATCTACAAACAATAGAGCTTCCCTGGTGGTTCAGTGGTAAAGAATTCACCTGCCAATGCAGGAGACATGGCTTGATCCCTGATCTAGGAAGAAACTAAGCCCATGCACCACACTACTGAGTCTGTGACCTAGAGCTCAGGAGCCACAACTACTAATCCCATGTGTCACAACTTCTGAGGCCCATGCATCCTAGAGCCTGTGCTCCACAGCAAGAGAAGCCACCTCAATGAGAAGCCCACATACAGCAACTAGAGAAAGTCCAGGCACAGCAACTAAGACCTAGCACAGCCAAAAATAAATTAAATTATTTAAAAAAAAGATATTGTGTTCTTACATTAAGATATTTAATCCATTTTGAGTTTATTTTTGAGTGTGGTGTTAGAAAGTGTTCTAGTTTCTTTTTTTTAATTTTTATTTATTTTTAAATTTTATTTTATTTTTTAACTTTACAATATTGTATTGGTTTTGCCATATATCAACATGAATCCGCCACAGGTATACACGTGTTCCCCATCCTGAACACTCCTCCCTCCTCCCTCCCCGTACCATCCCTCTGGGTTGTCCCAGTGCATTCTTTTACAAGTGGTTGACCAATTTTCCCAGCACCACTTGTTAAAGAGATTGTCTTTTCTCCACTGTATATTCATGTCTCCTTTGTCAAAGATAAAGTGTCCATAGGTGCGTGGATTTATCTCTGGGCTTTCTATTTTGTTCCATTGATCTATATTTCTGTCTTTGTGCCAGTACCATATTGTCTTGATGACTGTGACTTTGTAGTAGAGCCTGAAGTCAGGCAGGCTGATTCCTCCAGTTCCATTCTTCTTTCTCAAGATTGCTTGGGCTATTCGAGGTTTTTTGTCTTTCCATACAAATTGTGAAATTATTTGTTCTAGCTCTGTGAAGAATACCATTGGTAGCTTGATAGGGATTGCATTGAATCTATAGATTGCTTTGGGTAGTATACTCATTTTCACTATATTGATTCTTCCCATCCATGAACATGGTATATTTCTCCATCTATTAGTGTCTTCTTTGATTTCTTTCACCAGTGTTTTATAGTTTTCTATATATAGGTCTTTAGTTTCTTTAGGTAGATATTTTCCTAAGTATTTTATTCTTTTTGTTACAATGGTGAATGGAATTGTTTCCTTAATTTCTCTATTTTCTCATTATTAGTGTATAGGAATGCAAGGGATTTCTGTGTGTTGATTTTATATCCTGCAACTTTACTATATTCATTGATTAGTTCCAGTAATTTTCTGGTGGAGTTTTTACGGTTTTCTATGTAGAGGATCATGTCATCTGCAAACAGTGAGAGTTTTACTTCTTCTTTTCCAATTTGGATTCCTTTTATTTCTTTTTCTGCTCTGATTGCTGTGGCCAAAATTTCCAAAACTATGTTGAGTAGTAATGGTGAAAGTGAGCACCCTTGTCTTATTCCTGACTTTAGGGGAAATGCTTTCAATTTTTCACCACTGAGGATAATGTTTGCTGTGGGTTTGTCATATATAGCTTTTATTATGTTGAGGTATGTTCCTTCTATTCCTGCTTTCTGGAGAGTTTTTATCATAAATGGATGTTGAATTTTGTCAAAGGCTTTAAAGATCTAAATGTAAGACCAGAAACTAAAACTCCTAGAGGAGAACATAGGCAAACCACTCTCCGACATACATCACAGCAGGATCCTCTATGACCCACCTCCCAGAGTATTGGAAATAAAAGCAAAAATAAACAAATGGGACCTAATTAAAATTAAAAGCTTCTGCACAACAAAAGGAAACTATAAGCAAGGTGAAAAGACAGCCTTCAGAATGGGAGAAAATAATAGCAAATGAAGCAACTGACAAACAACTCATCTCAAAAATAAACAAGCAACTCCTGCAGCTCAATTCCAGAAAAATAAATGACCCAATCAAAAAATGGGCCAAAGAACTAAACAGACATTTCTCCAAAGAAGACAAACAGATGGCTAACAAACACATGAAAAGATGCTCAACATCACTCATTATCAGAGAAATGCAAATCAAAACCACAATGAGGTACCATTTCACGCCAGTCAGAATAGTTTCTATCCAAAAGTCTACAAGCAATAAATGCTGGAGAGGGTGTGGAGAAAAGGGAACCCTCTCACACTGTTGGTGGGAATGCAAACTAGTACAGCCACTATGGAGAACAGTGTGGAGATTCCTTAAAAAACTGGAAATAGAACTGCCTTATGACCCAGCAATCCCACTGCTGGGCATACACATCAAGGCAACCAGAATTGAAAGAGACACGTGTACCCCAATGTTCATCGCAGCACTGTTTATAATAGCCAGGACATGGAAGCAACCTAGACGTCCATCAGCAGATGAATGGATAAGAAAGCTGTGGCACATATACACAATGGAGTATTACTCAGCCATTAAAAAGAATACATTTGAATCAGTTCTAATGAGGTAGATGAAACTGGAGCCTATTATACAGAGTGAAGTAAGCCAGAAAGAAAAACACCAATACAGTATACTAATGCATACATATGGAATTTAGAAAGATGGTAACAATAACCCTGTATGCAAGACAGCAAAAGAGACACAGATGTATAGAACAGTCTTTTGGACTCTGTGGGAGAGGGAGAGGGTGGGATGATTTGGGAGAATGGCTTTGAAATATGTATAATATCATATATGAAATGAGTCACCAGTCCAGGTTCGATGCAGGATACTGGATGCTTGGGGTTGGTGCACTGGGTGACCCAGAAGGATGGTACGGGGAGGGAGAAGGGAGGAGGGTTCAAGATGGGGAACACAGGTATACCTGTGGTGGATTCATGTTGATATATGGCAAAACCAATACAATACTGTGAAGTTAAAAAATAAAATAAAATAAATTAAAAAAATAATAAAAATAAAAATAAAAGTCCCATATAACCCAGAAATCCATTCTTGGTTATATATTCTGATAAAACCACAATGCAAAAAGACACATGTATAACAATACTCATTGCAGCACTATTTGTAATAGGCAGGACATGGTGGCAGCCTAAATGGCCATCAACAGAAGATTGGATGAAGAAGATTTGTTACACATACACAATGGAATATTACTTAGCCATTTAAAGGAGCAAAATAGTGCCATTTTCAGAGATGTGGCTATACCTAGAGACTGTCATACAGAAGAAACAAGGCAAAGAGAGAGAAAAAAATATCATACATTAATGCATATATTTGGAATCTAGAAAACTAGTATCAGTTCAGTTCAGTTCAGTTGCTCAGTCTTGTCCAACTCTTTGTGACCCCATGAATCGCAGCATGCCAGGCCTCCCTGTCCAGCACCAACCCCCGGAGTTCACTGAGACTCACGTCCATCAAGTTAGTGATGCCATCCAGCCATCTTATCCTCTGTCATCCCCTTCTCCTCCTGCCCCCAATCACTCCCAGCATCAGAGTCTTTTCCAATGAGTCAACTCTTAGCATGAGGTGGCCAAAGTACTGGAGTTTCAGCTTTAGCATCATTCCTTCCAAAGAAATCCCAGGGCTGATCTCTTTCAGAATGGACTGGTTGCATCTCCTTGCAGTCCAAGGGACTCTCAAGAGTCTTCTCCAACACCACACTTCAAAAGCATCAATTTTTCAGTGCAAAGCCTTCTTCACAGTCCAACTCTCACATCCATACATGACCACTGGAAAAACCATAGCCTTGAGTAGATGGACCTTTGTTGGCAAAATAATGTCTCTGCTTTTAAATATGCTGTCTAGGTTGGTCATAACTTTTCTTCCAAGGAGTAAGTGTCTTTTAATTTCATGGCTGCAATCATTATCTGCAGTGATTTTCGAGTCCCCCAAAATAAAGTCTGACACTGTTTCCACTGTTTCCCCATCTATTTCCCATGAAGTGATGGGACCAGATGCCATGATCTTCGTTTTCTGAATGTTGAGCTTTAAGCCAACTTTTTCACTCTCCTCTTTCCCCTTCATCAAGAGGCTTTTTAGTTCCTCTTCACTTTCTGCCATAAGGGTGGTGTCATCTGCATATCTGAGGTTATTGATAATTCTCCCAGCAATCTTGATTCCAGCTTGTGCTTCATCCAGCCCAGCGTTTCTCATGATGTACTCTGCATATAAGTTAAATAGCAGGGTGAGAATATACAGCCTTGACGTACTCCTTTTCCTATTTGGAACCAGTCTGTTGGTCCATGTCTGGTTCTAACTGTTGCTTCCTGACTTGCATATAGGTTTCTCAAGAGGCAGGTCAGGTGATCTGGTATTCCCATCTCTTGAAGAATTTTCCACAGTTTATTGTGATCCACAGAGTCAAAGGCTTTGGCATAGTCAATAAAGCAGAAATAGATGTTTTTCTGGAACTCTCTTGCTTTTTCGATGATCCAGCAAATGTTGGCAATTTGATTTCTGGTTCCTCTGCCTTTTCTAAAACCAGCTTGAACATCAGGAAGTTCACTGTTCATGTATTGCTAAAGCCTGGCTTGGAGACTTTTGAGCATTACTTTACTAGTGTGTGAGATGAGTGCAATTGTGCAGTAGTTTGAGCATTCTTTGGTATTGCCTTTCTTTGGGATTGGAATGAAAACTGACCTTTTCCAGTCCTGTGACCACTGCTGAGTTTTTCAAATTTGTTGGCATATTGAGGGCAGCACTTTCACAGCATCATCTTTTAGAAATAGCTCACCTGGAATTCCATCACGTCTGCTAGCTTTGTCCATAGTGATGCTTCATAAGGCCCACTTGACTTCACATTCCAGGATGTCTGGCTCTAGGTGAGTGATCACACCATGGTGATTATCTTGGTCCATGAATCAAGGCAAATTGGAAGTGGTCAAACAAGAGATGGCAAGAGTGAACGTTGACATACTAGGAATCAGCTAACTAAAATGGACTGGAATGGGTGAATTTAACTCAGATGACCATTATGTCTACTACTGTGTGCAGGAATCCCTTAGAAAACTAGTATAGATGAACCTATTTGCAGGGCAGGATTAGAGATGCAGATGTTGAAAACAGACATGTGGATATAGGTGGAGAAGGTGATGGTGAGATCAATTGGGAGATTAAAAGAGACACATACACTTTACCATGTGTAAAATAGAGAGCTAGTGGGAACCTGCTCTGTAGCACAAGTTGCTTAGCTTGGTGCTCTGTGATGACCTAGATGGGTGGGTTGGGGAAGGAGTGGACAGGAGGTCCAAGAAGGAGGGGATATATATACCTATAGCTGATCTGATTCATTTTGTTGTACAGCAGAAACTAACACAGTATTGTAAAGCAACTATACTCCAATTAAAAGAATTTGTCAAAAAAATATACAAATAATGCTGGAGAGGGTATGGAGAAAAGGGAACCCTTCTATACTGTTGGTGAGAATGTAAATTGGTACAACCACTATGGAGAACAGTATGGAGGTTCCTCAAAAAGCTAAAAATAGAACTACCATAAGACCTAGCAATCTCACTTTTGGGCAAATATCCATAGAAAACCATAATCCAAAAGCATACATGCACCCCAATGTTCACTGCAGCAGTATTTACAAATAGCCATGTCATTGAAGTAAGCAAAATGTTCATCAACAGAGGAATGAATAAAGAGGTGGTACATAAGGTATACTTACATATGGAATCTAGTTTTTAAAAAGATACAAATAAACTTATTTACAGAACAGAAGCAGGCTTAATGATATTGAAAACAAACTTACAGTTATCAAATGGAAACGTGGGGCATGGGGGAACAAATCAGGAACTTGGGATGAACACATACACTATACTATATATAAGATAGATAACCAACAAGACATAGGAAACTCATAACCAGCAAGACACAGGAAACTATCAAATATTCTGTGATAACCTATATGAGAAAGAATCTAAAAAAGGATGAATATATTTATACATATAGCTGAATCACTTTGCTGTACATCTGAAACTAGCACAACACTGTAAACCAAGTATACTCCAATAAAATTAAAATGTTAAAAATTTTTTTTAAAAACTTGTCTGAAAATTTCAAAATAACCAGCCAATATTGGACACTTTACAGCATTTAATTCAGGAAGTACAATTGGAAATTTCCAGCTCTTAGGAGCTTAATACTTAGTTTTATTTCACAAATTCCTATTTGCTTTAACTTCAGTTTTATGTTTATATTTCCTCATAGGGAATGTCCCTGAAAAGTCCATCAGGCATTTCACTGTGAGTAAAATGGAAAGGGAAGTATACTCTATACCTGTGGATTCATAAGTCACCTATACTATGTGAAATAGAACAATTGTACATAGCTGAAGTGTAAATGGTATGTATAAAACCAAAAGAAAGCACAAATGTGCTTTCTGTATTAGTCACAAATACATCCATAATCTGAAAACCCAGTCAACTGAGATCATATACCTATATTTAGTGTTCTAGAAACGTATCAAGAACCAAAGTAAATTGTTTTTGATGGTTTCCAAGGTGGGGATAAAGGCTTCCCTGATAGTTCAGTTAGTAAAGAATCTGCCTGTAATGCAGGAGACCCTGCTTGATTCCTAGATTGGGAAGATCCGCTGAAGGGATAGGCTACCCACTCCAGCATTCTTGGGCTTCCTTTGAGGCTCAGCTGGTAAAGAATCTGCCTGCAATGCGGGAGACCAGGGTTCAATCCTTGGGTTGGGAAGATCCCCTGAGAAGGGAAAGTCTACCCACTCCAGTATTCTGGCCTGGAGAATTCCATGGACTGTATAGTCCATGGGGTCGCAAAGAGTTGGACATGTCTGAGCGACTTTCACTTTCAGATGAAAATGGGCTTCTCAGGTGGCCCTAGTGGTAAAGAACCCATCTTCCAATGCAGGGGACATAAAAGACATGGGTTTGATCCCTGGGTGGGGAAGATCCCCTGGAGAAGGGCATGACAACCCACTCCAATCTTTTGCCTGGAGAATCCCATGGACAGAGAAGCCTGGCAGGTTACAGTCCATAGGGTTGCAAAGAGTCAGACATGACTGAAGTGACTTAGCACGCAGCATGCAGATAAAAATGGATGTTAACAGTCACTGGTCCAACTGCTCTTCTAAAACATGGGAAGACAAGTTGAAACATCAAATAGTTTGGATTCTAGGATCTCAGTAATTAGCCACATTTCCATCAAGGAAATGAGAATGACTACTTCCTTTCAATCACTGGATTGGTGCCCTTCCTAATCTGTTCTCTTTTTTACAACCTTGGAAATCTTTTTAAAGTACAAATCTGGCCAAGTCACACCTATGCTTATAACTCTTCAATGTCTTTCTTTGCTCTTAGGGTTAAATTGAAACTTCTTAACATGTATTATAGCTTCAGTTGGTCTGATTTCAGTCTATCTCTTTCTTCATCCTTATTTTAGTCTACTCCTCCTCTTATTCTAATACTGTGTTCAGGGTTTCTTGACCTCAGTACTAGTCTATTGTAATAAAGTGTTTACTTTCATACATTTACCTTTTGATTTGTGGTCTCTTCCATGAAGATGGAGATCATATTTATGCTGTTTATTGTTGTAACATTAGTGCCTATCATAGTGCTTGGAATATTAAATAAAGTATTAGTAGAAATTACAAGATTTGGGACCAGTAGGAGACAGTATCTTTTACAGTCTACACAGATGGCAGCCCAATGTATTGATCTATGCCCCATTTATGTTTTTATCAGGGGGAAGTTATTGGAGGTGGGGCATATCATAATAGAATAAAACGTTTCAATGCTTACTATATTTGAAATGATTCAATTTTTTAGACATTATAGATCACCAAGTATCATTACAAACTTCCATCAATGTGATAAAGATTATGAAAATTTAAAGACAGCACCAAAATGCTCAGACTCTGTGTGACTTGTGGGGTTTCCTTTATTAGTTACATGTAAATAAAGCCAGCTAGAGCAATGACAGTTAAGCTTAGGGTATGAGCTCCTTGCATGGTTGATCCATTCTTTACACATCAGTTTTTAAATAATGGAGTTTCTGTAAATCTACACTGACTTATACAAACAGGAAACATAAATATTAGCTCCATGATGGGAAAAATCATAACCATGGTAAAAGGATATATGTTTGGGGGTTGATCTTCAGGAATTTTCCTTACCCTGTGGTCTAGAGCCCAAAGTACACAGATCTAGAGAAGCTTCAGATCAGTGCTGAAGCTTTTGAAGAGATTTAACATGGAAATCTTTGTGACATCATCTATATTATGCCCAAAATTGTGTCAGAAAAATTGGGAGAAACTGAAAAGAGGCAATACCCTTACATAAATACCCTAAAATGACATGTAGTTCTTAGGAAACATTTTCTTGCTTTTATATTTGTAATTTCTTCCCTTTCTCATGTGCTCCTCAGGAATCAGGAAATATTTATCTTTCATCTAAAAAAACTTAATTTCCTTTTATATAGATGTGGTATCAAAAATTTCAAAATACCACCATTTTGTTTCTTATTATAAACCAACATTTATTATATATATATTTAAGCTTTCTGCTCCTGGGATTTTTGCTGTTGTTGTTAACCTGAGTAAACGTGGTAGCCATGTTAATAAAAAATATCTTTGGCACTATTTCTACTTTACAGTTTTAAGAACGTGATATCTGAGTCATTTAAATCATGGAATTAGTGAAACAGTTTTTACACCAAAGCTTACTTAACATTGGTTTTCCCTTGTAGCTCAGCTAGTAAAGAATCCGCCTACAATGTGGCAGACCTGGGTTTGATCCCCGGGTTGGGAAGATCCCCCGGAGAAGGGAAAGGCTACCCACTCCAGTATTCTGGCCTGGAGAATTCCATGCACCATGCACTGTATAGTCCATGAGGTCGCAAAGAGTCAGACACGACTGAGTGACTTAAACACACAGACACACACACACATTACCTAACATTTAGCCAAAACCAATCAGGAGATATTCATACTGCTTTCTTAGTATAGAGATGTTTATCTTACCAATGCATTTGTTCACTAATTTGATAAATATTTATAGAGGGCTCATTATGTGCTAAAATTTTTTTAAGTTTTGGAGATATAGTGGTGAACAGACTTGGTCTCTGCCCATATGGAGCTTAATATCTAGTGGGTGAGATGACATCTACCAGGCACAAAATAAAGTTTATTTCAGCTGTCAAAATGTGTAGAGTTGTCAGATATGACCTTTAAGATAGATAAAGTTTGAAGTTTTACTCTGTACCCAGTATATATTTAGAGTCCCTATTTATATTCACTATCCAGAAAAATAAAAGAGACAAATATCTTTATATCCAAAGTCAAATGACTTTTATAAACATTGAGGAACATTTTGAAAGTATTAGAATTTCCAGTGTGATGCAGACTCTTAATATTTTCTCTCCTGTATTTTAAACAGGAATACCTAAGAAGGACAGAGACTGTGGGAAATGACAAACCTGATCTACCTCTCAATCAAGTCAAGTTTTCTGGGTCCTTTCTTAGGGTGCAATTTAAATTTTGTGTCGTAATATCTATCTTTCAGACTGGATGGATCTACTCATTATTAGAGAATAACAGGATCAAGAAAAAATAGAGTGTCACAAGTGACAGGCTATTAGCATTAGGCAATGGCAAAGAACACTTACTGGTAAGTGGTTGGGCTGACATTGATGCGTCGAGGGTGACTTCCTGATTCGAATTTGCTTGCCAGCGTGACATTATTTCCAAACAGGCAATATCGTGGCATTCTTACCCCAACAACTCCAGCCAGCACAGAGCCTGAGTGAATGCCTATCCTCATCTAAAAAAGAAAAGGAAAAAGAAAAAGGGTATGCTTATGTTTTCATTTGGTATGCAATTATTTTAATGAGAGGTTGTTACTGTTGTTCAGCTGCTAGGTCATGTCCAACTCTTTGTGACCCCATGGACTGCAGCATGCCAGTCTTCCCTGTCCTTCAACATCTCCCAGAGTTTGGTCAAACTCATGTCCACTGAGTCAGTGGTGCCATCCAACCATTTCACCCGCTCCTTCCCCTTAAGCTTTCCCAGAATCAGGGTCTTTTCCAGTGAGTTGGCCCTTTGCATCAGGTGACCAAAGTACTGGAACTTCAGCTTCAGCATCAGTCCTTCCAATGAATCTGAAAGGGTTGATTTCTTTTGAGATTGACTTGTTTGATCTCCTTCCTGTCCAAGGGACTCTCAAGAGTGCTCACAAGTGCTGCAACTTGAAAGCATCAATTCTTTGGTGCTCAGTCTTCTTTATGGTCCAACTCTCACAGCCACATATGACTACTGGAAAAGCCATAGCTTTAACTATGCAGACCTTTGTCGGCAAAATGATGTCTCTGCCTTTTAATACACTGTCTAGGTACTGCTGAACTATTAGACTCCTAGCTTCTCAAAGTCAGGAACTGGGGGTCTTAGTTATTTTTATCAGCCATATCTGGACTATTATACTATCAGTGAACACAGATGTTGTGGGAAAAAAATCAATGAATGGTTTATTATAAGAAAAAACACTACATTTAATTTTCTACATGAATCCAATTGTGTTTTATGTTAAATCAGGTTTATTTGTACCTAATATGCTCTAAATGTTCTCCCTCCAGTTATTCTCACATAAAACCTTCCTTTTTCCTTCATAGCGTTAAACATAATTGTAAATTAAATGTTTATATTTCTTTTTATCTGTTCATTTAAAATATTTTCATCTCTACTTTAGATTTCTATTTCTAAATTTACTAATCTTCTCTTTGTAAAACCTTATCTTTTGCTAATCACATCCAGTGCATTTTTCTTTTTAGATATTGAGATTTTCATTTCTCAACATTCAATTTGAACATTTAAAAAAATCTTTCAGGTGTCAAATTAATTTTTGAACATACAGAATACTAGTAAAATAACTGTTTTAATACTTTTGCCTACTAATTCTACCATAGGCTCCAGTTCTGTGTCAATTTTGATTGACAAATTTTTCTCATTATTATAGGCTATATTTTTCAGCTTTTCTGCCTAGTAATTTTTGGTTAGATAACATGAATTGACTTTGTTGAATGCTGGTTATTTTTATATTCTTATATATATATTTGAACTTTGTCCTTGGATGGGGTCAAGGTACTTGGAAACAGTTTTTCTTTTTTCTTCCAAGTCTTGCTTTTTAAAATTTGTTAGGCAAGTCATGAGCTGTGTTTCATGTGGGACTATTTCCCACTACTGAGGGGAGAACCTTCTGAGTATTATACCAAATGCATATGATTTATGAGGTTTTTCAGTCTTCCTGGTGGGATTAGTCATTTTTTCCAAGTCCTGTGTGAATTCTGGGAATTTTTTTCTTAATCTTTTCAGGTGTTTTTTCCCCACTGGGCTAAGGTAGTTTTGTCACATACAAACAATTATTGGTAATTTAAGGAACATATAGGAGGCCCATTGGAAGATCTCTGGTAGTCTCTGTGCAACTCTCTTAGTGGTACTCTGTCCATGAATTCTAGCTTTCTTGGTCTTCATAGACTCTCAGCTTCAACTCTTCAACTGGGGGAGTTTGTTGAGTTCCTCCTGATTTGTCTTTCCCTAAACAACTTGAACATACCCCCCAAAATATGCCAGGGAAATCATATGTTTCCTCTTGTTCTCTCGACTCTCAGGCATCACTGCCTTCCACTGCCTAATGTCCAACATCATGAAACTGTTCTTTTGTACATTTTGTCCATATTTTTAATTGTTGATGGTGGGAGTAAAAATGCAGCCCCTGTTTTTCCACATTTGGTGGAAGCAGAGATGAGACATATATTATTTTAGGAATGCAAGTTACCTTAAAAATTTAGCCTGTTTCTAATGAGAGATTGTCTATTTGGATTTAAAAGTTAAAAAAGGCAATTGTTAGCATAAGCTCTTATGCCTGACACAAAGTGAGGCTAAACAAACCAAAATGCTGGAGTTTGAAGCAGAGAAAGTTTTGTTGCTGAGTGATGCAAGGAGACAGGTAGCTCATGCTCCAAAAAAATTTCAAGGTCCACAAAATGTTTCAGCAAAGCATTTTTAAAAGTCAGGTGAAGGAGGGGGGTTGCCAGGTATGTGTATGTGATCAGTTCATGCAGAGTTCTCTGGCTGATGGTGAGGTAACAGGGTGGGGTCACAACAGTTAACATTATCAGGCACTAGGAGGCACAGCGCTATGTGTTCATGATCATGAAGTAGTTAACAGCTTCCATTTGGTGAGGGGCAGGGATTCATAATTGTGAAACCCAGGAAATGCACATCAAACATTATTATCTAGGTACCTCAGAGAGGACATGTGGGAAGGCCTGTCCCAGGAAAACCCCATAGGGTCCTGCTCAGTTATATAATGAATGGTAGTATTCCTTATCGGAGAAGGCAATGGCACCCCATTCCAGTACTCTCGCCTGGAAAATCCCATCGATAGAGGAGCCTGGTGAGCTGCAGTCCGTGGGGTCGCTAAGAGTTGGACACGACTGAGCGAATTCACTTTCACTTTTCACTTTCATGATTGGAGAAGGAAATGGCAACCTACTCCAGTGCTCTTGCCTGGAGAATCCCAGGGACAGAGGAGCCTGTTGGGCTGCCGTCTATGGGGTTGCACAGAGTCGGACATGACTGACGCGACTTAGCAGCAATATTCCTTATAAACAAGCATAAAGCACTGTTTTCTAATATTAGCAAGGCATTTTGACAAAATATTATTATATATCTTTGGGCTTCTATTTGCTTTCAGAGGGTTTATTATATTAAATTAATTTTAGGACTGCCTAAAAACATCCAGACCTTAAATATTGTTAAGTTATTGATAATTAAATGTTGACAAATAAAGATGTCAGGTTGGACCTTTGATCTTTTTAAGTGGAAAGACAGCAGAAATTATCAAGTAGACACATTGTACAGCCTCTATATTCTGTGTTTTTAGTCTCAGAAGAAGACTCTATACCTCAGATAAACTATATGGAAGGGTTATATGGTTTCACCTCTGCCTCATTTCAAAAGACCTGAAGCTGTTTCTTGTTTTAAAACCAAATTATCATAATGATAATTATTATAACCAAAAAAATACTGAAGACAAAACCCCCAGTATTCTTGAGAAAGGTTGCTGGAGAAATGGTAATTTTGAAAAACCCTTATCTCTTAGAAGACTACTATAAAATATGCACAAGAATATCAACAAACACAAAAATTGCTCAGATTCACTGTTTCTGTCACTATTTATAATGGAACAGGACTCAGAAAATTATTTACTCTTGGATGTAAGGAGATACCGTTAAGAACTTACAAGCTTAATCATAAGACTCTATTCATTATTTTATTTTTACTTTTCTAAACAACTTTTTGAGATTTCCTAGTAATTGTTATGTTATAAAGAAATCACTGATTGCCACATTCAGAATCTTCCAAAAGCATGTAGCAGGTAGGCAAAGTAGAGAGCTACTTTTAACTGGCAGTGAGGGATTTAGATTCATTTTGGCAAGATTAAACTTCAATTGGTTAACCATCAGTAACATTTGCATCCATCTAGTCAGTATACCCTAGTTAAAGAGGACTTCTTTGCACTAAACCAGTAGTTGTCAACTGGGGCCATCTGTGCCCCTCAGTAGACATTTGACAATGTCTGGAGAGTTTTTTTTTTTTTTTTTTTTTTCACAACCAGGATGGAGAACTACTGGCATCTTTTCAGTAGAGCTAGGACCTCCCTTGTGGCTCAGCTGGTAAAGAATCCTCCTGCAATGTAGGAGACCTGGGTTCGATCCCTGGGTTGGGAAGATCCCCTGGAGAAGGGAAAGGCTACCCACTCTAGTATTAGGGCCTGGAGAACTCCATGGACTGTATAGTCCATAGACATGACTGAGCTACTTTCACATTCACAGAGATTCCCAGGATACCTTCCTCATGTGAAAGAATTTTCCAGGCTAAAATAGCAATAGTGCTGAGATTGAGAAACCCTGCATTAAACAGATATACAATACATGCTTTAATAAGATCAGTGCTTTGGTGAATAACACTAGACTTCACTTTTTAGAGAAAGTTTATGAAAAAAATTGTGCTTGTCCTAGGGATTTATTGAAAAACACAATAACTTTAAGACCTATCTTGAAGTTAGGATATCTATTACTCAATCTTCCATACTTATATGAAGTGTATGAAATAATGCAAAACTTAGAAGTATATCAAAATTCCCAATAATCAAAAGGTCCAGTTATTTTCATTATACTCTACTGATTATTTGCCAAGGAACATAAACAACTGCATTTTAAGATAATATTTCTTTGAAAACTCTTAAAAAGAGAAGACTTAAATAGTTCAACCTCAGCTAGTCAAAACTGTTTTGATTTACTTAAGTAGGAATGTTTAGATTGGGAGGGCAGCACAGATCCATTAGTCTAGCTCCCTCAGTTTATAAATAAACTAAAGTCAAAAGAAGCACAATGAAAAGAACAAATTAGTGTTAGAACTAGCTATGGACCATAGGTTAGTTGACTCAGGGTTTAGTGCACTATAAAAAATACCCAAACTAAATATATATATATATATATATATTCTTGGGCTGTTTTTACAAGGCCTATCAGACCAAAGAAGACAGTAAAAAAAGAAAAAAAAAAAAAGATTTAAACTGGTTTGCCTACTTTACATACACAGAAGGACTAGCGCTTTACAATTGAAACTCAAAAAAAAAATGTTATACATTCATTAAATCCAGGATCAGAAGACTTCCACCCCTCTTCCATCCTTGTTCATGCTTGTGTGTGTGCTCAGTAGCTTCAGTCATGTCTGACTCTTTGCGACCCTACGGACTGTATCCTGCCAGGTTTCTCTGTCCATAGGAATTCTCCAGGCAAGAATACTGGAGTGGGCTGCCATGCCCTCCTCCAGGGGATCTTTCTGACCCAAGGATCAAACCTGCATCTATTATGTCTCCTGCATTTGCAGGTGGGTTCTTTACCACTAGTGCCACGTGGCTTCTCCACACTAAATTTTTCTAACTGGCCTACTCACCATATCCCCCAAATGCCTAGTATACCCATGCCTCTGAGTTTTTACTCATGTTAATAGCCTTACCTGAAATGCCATCCAGATGCTTTACTAGATACTCAGAGTATAAAGAAGAACCAAAAATGTATGTACCCTTTCTTCTGGGAGTTTTCATTTGAAGTAAAAGAGTAGCTAATTGAAATTATAGTAAATGCTAAACAATTGAAGTGTTTTTTTAAAAGCACTTAAAAAAAAGTTTTTTAAAAAAGAAGGCAGTATGTAGACAGTAGAGGGGTAGGGTAGACCAAGTCAGGGACATGAAATCGCCCTTAAATAATCTTTGAGCTTAGTGCTGAAGAAGGAATGATTTTGGCTACGTGGAAAGGGGTGGCAGAGTTGTACTTAGAGGAGTGGGAGGTAGAATGAAAATAACAGGCAAAGATCCTAAAACCTAAAGAGATTTGGTACATTTCAGCACTGAAGGAAGGCAATTCAATGTGGCTCTTGCTTAAAGAAAAAGTAAGAGAGAGAGACAGGGAATAAAGCTGAGAGACTATGCCTGGCAGATCATACAGAATAAGATTTCTCAGTCTTAGTTCTATTGACATTTTGGGTCAGATAATTCCTTTCAGGGAGAAGTTGTATTGTACATTATAGGATGCTAAGAGTCCCTGGCCTCTATCCATTAAATGCTAGCTGTAGGTCGAAAGCAGAGATTATGTTTGGGTAGTTTTGTTGAATAACCCAAAAGGTATAGACTTTATAAGCATTCCCAGTTCCATTATCTACTTAATAGTGGAAAGCATTCTCAAGCCAATAGCACTATGATTTTCTTTAGGCCATTTTCTTTCTCCTACTCCAGGTCCAGGAGTAGGCCCTGACTGGTAAGTGTGTGTCAGTCCTCCAGTGTTAGTAATTAGTTTAAATAATTAATTAAAAAAATTTAAATGGCATTTTAAGTGAGGTCATTAACACGAGTAAAAACACAGAGACATTGGATATACTAGGCAATTTGAGGATGTGGTGAGTAGGCCAGTCAGAAAGATTTAGTGTGGAGAAACATGAACAAATTTAAGCTAATGGGAGAGAGAATCTCAGAAATTATGGGAGAGCTACAAGAAGAGATCTCTTTTCCCCAAGACGGTGTGTAACACATTTTGAACAGAACACAGGGTTCCATTTTGGAACTATGATGCTGAGGCTTGGAGCTTCAGGGGGCCACCTTATGGAACCTGAGGAGGAAACTAACATGGAGTAGGCAAACCAAAGGGAACAAAAGAGAAATCAAAGTCATAGTAACATCATATTTTTAGTTGTCTCTAGCCTCAGGTGAAGTTAGTCCTACCTCTTAGCTTTTCAGTTATGAGTCAATGCATTCCTTAATTGTGTCATCTTTTTTATTCTGTCATTTGCAAAACAAGGACTCAAGTCTTTCTGTTCACTAGCTATGTGGTTTTAGTCAAGTTAACTAGCCTATCAAAAGTTATGTGTACAATAATAACCATAGTACCTTTTCAGAGGGGCTGCTGGCAAAATCAAATGAGGTAAACTATAAGACAACAGTAGGCACTGAAAAAAAATTTCCCTTTCCACACTTGGTGGTAGCCATTGCAAAACTTATGGTGTGAAGGATGAAGTCACGTGCTTATTTACAATTTAGTAAATAGATAGCAGTGGAGAAGACTCTTGGGAGTCCCTTGGGCAGCAAAGAGATCAAACCAATCAAACCTGAATATTCACTGGAAGAACTGATGCTGAAGCTGAAGCTCTAATACTTTGGCCACCTGATGCGAAGAGCCATCTCATTGGAAAAGACCCTGGTGCTGAGAGAGCTAACTTAGGCAGGTTGATAGGCAGTCCAGGGTCCTTTAAGGAGGAGGTGAAGATTCTCCCTTATGCTTTCCTTAAGCCTTGTGCAACAATGTATCTTGCCTGAGAGAACTGGCTTTTCTTTAGATCTGGGGCTAATGAATACACAGCAATCATACATGTTACTCATGGAAAATGCTTTTCTTACACCCCATTATGTTATGCTAAGTCACTTCAGTCGTGTCCGACTCTGTGTGACCCCATAGATGGCAGCCCACCAGGCTTCCCCGTCCCTGGGATTCTCCAGGCAAGAACACTGGAGTGGGTTGCCATTTCCTTCTCCAATGCATGAAAGTGAAAAGAGAAAGTGAAGTCACTCAGTCGTGTCCGACTCTTAGCGACCCCATGGACTGCAGCCTACCAGGCTCCTCTGTCCATGAGATTTTCCCGGCAAGAGTACTGGAGTGGGGTGCCATTGCCTTCTCCGTTACACCCCATTATGCTTTTCTTAATCTATGTTAATGATTATAATGGTAACAAATCTTGCCTGGAAACCTGCTTCTCAGCAACACAGTTATCCAGAACTCATTCCTTCTGGTTAATCTTGTACTAAAGTTGTCTCAGGATGTATGCCTTGGGAAAAGGTCTGGTGTAACTTTTATGACCTTGAGACTTTCTTTGTATCTATTCTCAGCAGCCAGTTGAAAATTATATAATGCCCTGCTTAAACTAGTGAGGTGGGTCCTCTCCTACGTGCTTCCAGTGCCTTTTACTGGAAGATTTCTCTATCCTTTTTCTCCTTAATGAAACTGTTACATGAAACTCTGAGTGACTGAGACCGCATCTCAGTGAATCCCTCTCCTTTGGAGACCATGAATACCGGCACCATTCACCATCAGCTATCAATGCTGGGAAAGATTGAAGGCAGGTGGAGACGAGGGCGACATGGTTGATGGCACCACAGAATCAATGGACAGGAGTTTGGGTCAACTCTGGGAGACGTGAAGGACAGGGAAGGCTGGAGTGCTGCGGTTCATGGGGTCACAAAGAGTTGGACATGACTGAGTGACTGAACAACACCAACAACAAATAGATTTACTAGTTCTGGAATGTCCAAGTGAAACTAAAATCATGATTAACATTATGCTCCTGAAATAGTCCTGCTTGAGCAAGACAAAATACTCAAATCAAAATAGAAAATATGCAGTAGAAAAAGAAGGAAAATTTCTAGCAGAAAATTGCCAGTTAACTGTTTACTGATGTATGCATTTAAGTATGGTCCTTAGATTTATGTGATTAAGATTTTTAGCTTTTAAAAGTGGCCAGATGGTGGAGTAGGAAGACTCTGAGGTCACATTTTCTCATGGGCACACCAAAATTACAGAGCAACTTATCCATGATAAGAAAGACCATTAATGGAAAAGATCGTGTACAACTAAAATATCAAGAAGGAACCACAACAAGACGAGTAGGAAGATCAGACACACAGAACAGTCAAGATCAATACCCCAAGTGGGCAACCCACAAATGAGAGGGTTGTTACATGGCAGAGGTTCTCCCCAAAGAGTAAGAAGTGTGAGCCTTACTCCAGGCTCCCCAGCCTGGGGGTCTTATACCAGGAATGACAAGCCACCAGAATATGTGGCTTCAAAGGTCGAATGGGCTTACTTTTGCAAAAGCCAGAGGGCTATGGAAAATGTAAATGCTACTCTTAAAGGGCACACATAAAATCTCACACACTCTGGGACCCAGAACAGGATCAGTAATTTGAAAAAAAGCCTGGTTCAGATCCACCTACTGATTGTGGAGAGAGGCACAAGGCAACTGGGTCTCACCTTAGGGACATGAACAAACAATGTGGCAGCAATTTGGGGGGATTCTTTCTCTGAGAAAAATGACGGTGCTGGCAAGCAGAATTTTGAGACGCTCCCTCTAGCTTCTTAGCATTAGGACCCAGCTCTGCCCACTAGCATGTCTGTACTAAGACTAGGATACCACAGGACAAGCAGCTACCTGGCCAGGGACAGAGGCCCTCCCATCAGCAGGGCACTGCCTTAAGACCCCCTGTACCCCCAGTCATTGTGGGACCCAGTCCTGCCACCAGCTGGCAGACAACTATTTCAAGACCACCAGGACCCTGCAGCTAGAGACTCTTAGACCAAGCTCTTCCCACTACTGGGCTAACACCAGTCACAAAATTCTCCTGGGACCAAGCCATACCTCTGCCTACCAGTGGACAGACACCAGCATCAAGACGACCACAATCCCACAACTTGCTGTGTCAGGACCTAGCCGATCCACTAGCAGGCTGAATCAGCTCACGGACCCCTTGGGTCCCAGTCTCATCTACCAGCAGGAGAAAACCAGCTCTGGGATAACCTTGGGCCCCACAATCCCTAGGATCCAGTCCTACCCATTAGCAGACTTACACCAGTTTGGGGACACCTGTGCTGCAGCCAGCTGTGTGGGAAATTGGCCCTGCCCAATACCAGGCTGACACGAGATCTGGATCTTCCAATTCCATAACCACCAATCTTGGAACCAAGGTCCACCCTCAAGTGGGCCAGAACTAACCCTGAGGCATCCCCAGGACCCTGTCACTAGCCGCTTTGTGACCTTACCCTGCCTGCCATGGGCTGGTAGCCACTGCAAAAGCAGAGCCCAGCAACTGACCAGAACAAGGCCAATCATGCCTACCAGACCATATACAGTAGTCAGCCAGTCACAGGAAAAGAATTTACATAGCCCACAAAGGGGGCACCCCTAGAGCATAGAGAATTGGTGACCAGAGGGGAGTGCACTGCTAAAGCACATAGAAAGTCTCCTACCATGGCCACTTCCCCAAGGTGGGAAAATGTTATCAACCTACTCAATATTAACACATAGAAATAAAAACAACAAATTAGGCAAAATGCGACAGCAGAGGATTATGATCCAAACAGAGGCACAAGATAAAGTCCCAGAACTAAGAGAAGCTGGATAAGCAATCTACCTTATAAAAAAAGGAATTACTGACCAATATCACTGATGATCATAGATGCCAAAAAAAAAATCAACAAAATGTTAGCATACAGAATTCAAGAAGACGACCCACCAAAAACAAGTGGGATTTATCCCAGGGATGCATGGATGGCTCAATATCTACAAATCAATCAATATGATATACCATATTAACAAATTGAAGAATAAAATCATATAATCATCTCAGCTGCAGAAAATTTTTTGACATAATTCAACATTCATTTATGATGATAAAAATTTTCAACAGAGTGGTTATTGAAGGACCATACCTCAACATAATAAAGATCAGGTATGACAAACCTATGGGTTTTCCAGGTGGTACTAGTGGTAAAGAATCCGCCTGCCAATGCAGGAGATGTAAGAGATGCAGGTTTGATCCCTGGGTAGGGAAGATCCCCTGGAAGAGGGTATGACAATCCACTCCAGTATTCTTTCCTGGAGAACCTGATGGACAGAGCCTGGCGGGCTACAATTCACAGGGTTGCAAAGAGTCAGACACTACTGAACCAACTGAGCACACACACATGACAAACCCATAGCCAACATCATACTCAACAGTGAAAAGATGAAAGTATTGCCTCTAAGATTAGGAATAAGACAAGGATGCCTATACTTGCCACTTTTATTCAACATACTATTAGAGCTTCTAGCAATAGCAATCAGTAAGATAAAGAAATAAAAGGATTCCAAATTGGAAAGGAAGATGTAAAACTATTATTGTTTGCAGATGATATAATAGTCTACATAGAAAATTCTAAAGATGCCACCAAAACCTATATAGCACTCATCAATGAATTCAGAAAAGTAACAGAAGATAAAATTAATGAAAATCTGTTGCATTTCTATGTTCTAAATCACATATCAGTGAAATTAAGAAAACAATCCTAGAGAGGAGGAGCCAAGATGGCGGAGGAGTAGGATGGGGAGAACACTTTCTCCCCCACAAATTCATCAAAAGAGCATTTAAATGTCGAGTAAATTTCACAAAACAACTTCTGAATGCCGGCAGAGGACATCAGGCACCCAGAAAAGCAACCCAACTCTTCGAAAGGAGGTAGGAAAAAATATTAAAGACAAAAAAAAGAGACAAAAGAGGGAGGGACGGAGTTCCATCCCAGGAAGGGAATCTTAAAAAGAGAGAAGTTTCCAAACACCAGGAAACCTTCTCACTGCCGAATCTGTGCCGAGCTTTGGAAGCACAGAGGGCAACATAACAGGGAGAAAAAATAAACAATTAAAACTCGCAGATTGCGAGCCCTACGGTAACTCCCCCAGCAGAGAAGCAGCGCAGACGCCTACATCCGCCATTAGCAAGCGGGGGCTGGGCAGTGAGGCGCGGCGTGGGCTGCATCGCTGAGAGTAAGAATCTGGCCTGAATACCCTGAGCGCTATCTGAGCGAAATAATTTGGGCTAGCAAACCAGACTGTGGGATATCTACCACGTGAAAAGCCAGCCCTAACCTAAGACCGCCAGGCCCGCGCACGGAACAAAGGACTGAACAGAGATAGCCGGCTGCAGACCTTCCCCCTCCGGTGACAGGCAGCCAGAGCCGGAAGGGGGCAATCGCAGCCCCAGAGAGACATTATCTATAAAACTGTAAGCAGGCTTCTTTGCTAACTAAAACTTCTTGGGGGTCTGGATGGTCAACATCTGCCTGAGAAGGTGCGCTGGTTTTACACCCAGATAACCAAGTGGCAGGGAGGCGATAAGTCGCAGCATTGGCGCTCGGCAAACACCTCATCACCTAAGCTGCTCGGACCTGGGAAGAGCACAAAACACAGGCCCAACTGAGTCTGCGCCTCTGAGGACTACCCAAGTGCCTGAACCTGAGCGGCTTGGACCTGGGAGGTGCATGCAGCCCAGGGCCAGCCTCGGATTGTTCCCGGCGGAACAACCTAGAGTCCGAGCAGTGTGGACAGGGAGGCTACACGCACCGTGAGCGGGGGCAGACCCAGGGTGGCTGAGGCACTGCGAGCCCACGCCAGTGTTATTTGTTTGCAGCATCCCTCCCTCCCTCCCCACAGCGCGACTGAACAAGTAAGCCTAAAAAAAAAAAAAAAAAAAAAAGTGTCCTCCACCGTGCCCTTTGTGTCAGGGCGGAAACCAGATACTGAAGAGACTAGCAAACAGAAGAAGATATAACAGAGGGAAACGCCTTGGAAGCTACAGGCAATAGATCAAAACCCTGTGGTCACTACGGACTACATAGGAAGGGGCCTATAGATCTTGAGAAATATAAGTCTGACCAAGGAACTAGCCAAAAATGAACTAAACCCACAACACCCACAAAAAAACCAAGAAAGTCCTAGATATATTTTTATTATTTTTATGATCATTCTTTTTAATTAAAAAAAATTTTTTTAAAGTCCTCTATTGTTCCTTTAATTTTCACTTTTATAACCTATTACTTTGCAAAAAAAAAAAAACCGACCCTATTTTTTTCTTCTTCAGCAAACTTCATATATATATATATTTTATAATTTTTTGACCTTGTTTTTTTTGTTTTTTGTTTTTGTTTTTTTCTTCTTTTCTTTAACATTGTATTTTTGAAATTCCAAATGCTACTCTAGATTTTTAATTTTCGCTTTTTGGTATATGTTATCAATTTTGTACCTATAGTTTTTTTTTTATATAATTTCTATGACTTTTTTTTTTCTTTTCTTCTTGTCTTCTTCTCTGTTTCTTTCTCTTCTTCTTTTATATAACATTGTATATCTGAAATTCCAAACACTACTCTAGATTTTTAATTTATGCTTTTTGGTATTTGATATAATTTTGTACCTGTATTTTCTTTATAATTTTTGTGACATTGTTTGTATTTGTTTGTTTGTTTTCTCTCCTTATTTTTCTTCTTCTTCTTTTTTTTAACATTGTATTTTTGAAATTCCAAACTCTACTCTAGATTTTTAATTTTTGCTTTCTGGTATTAGTTATCAATTTTGTACCTGTACTTTCTTTATAATTTTCACAACCTTGTTTGTTTTTGTTTGTTCATTTTTTCTCTCTTTCTTTTCCTTCTTCTTTTCTTTAACATTGTATTTTTGAAATTCCAAACTCTACTCTAGATTTTTAATTTTTGCTTTTTGGTATTACTTATCAATTTTGTACCTGTACTTTCTTTATAATTTTCGCGACCTTGTTTGTTTTTGTTTGTTCGTTTTTTTCTCTCTTTCTTTTCCTTCTTCTTTTCTTTAACATATTTTTGAAATTCCAAACTCTACTCTAGATTTTTAATTTTTGCTTTTATGTAATTGCTACCAATTTTGTACCTTTAAGGGCCCAATCTTCAGGACCCATTTTTCACTAGGGAGCGAGATTACTGGCTTGACTGCTCTCTCTCCCTTTGGACTCTCCTTTTTCTCCACCAGGTCGCCTGTGTATCCTCCCTAACCCCTCTCTACTCTACCCAACTCTGTGAATTTCTGTGTGTTTCAGACGGTGGAGAACACTTAGGGAACTGATTACTGGCTGGATCTGTCTCCCTCCTTTTCATTCCCCCCTTTTATCCTTCTGGCCACCTCTGTCACCTTGCTCCTTCTTCTCTTCTCTGTATAACTCCGTGAACATCTCTGAGTGGTCCAGTTGTGGAGTGCACATAAGGAAGTGACTACTGGCTAGCCCACTCTCTCCACTCTTGATTCACCTCATCTCATTTGGGTCACCTGTAACTCCCTCCTCCTTCTTCTCTTCTTCATGTAACCCTGTAAACCTCTCTGGGTGACCCTCACAGTAGAGAAACTTTTCATCTTTAATGTAGATGTTTTATCAGTGGTGCTGTATAGAAGGAGAAGTTTTGAAACTACTGTAAAAATAAGACCGATAACCGGAAGCAGGAGACTTAAGTCCAAACCCTGACTCCAGGGAACTCCTGACTCCAAGGAACATTAATTGACAGGAGCTCATCAAATGCCTCCATACCGACACTGAAACCAAGCACCACACAAGGGCCAATAAGTTCCAGGGCAAGACATACCAAGCAAATTCTCCAGCAACAAAGGAACACAGCCCTGAGCTTCAGACAGAGGCTGCCCAAAGTCACCCCCAAACTATAGACATCTCATAACTCATTACTGGACATTTCATTGCACTCCAGAGAGAAGAAATACAGCTCCACCCACCAGAACACCGACACAAGCTTCCCTAACCAGGAAACCTTGACAAGCCACCTGTACAAACCCACACACAGTGAGGAAACGCCACAATAAAGAGAACTCCACAAACTGCCAGAATACAGAAAGGACACCCCAAACTCAGCAATTTAAACAAGATGAAGAGACAGAGGAATACTCAGCAGATAAAGGAACAGGATAAATGCCCACCAAACCAAACAAAAGAGGAAGAGATAGGGAATCTACCTGATAAAGAATTCCGAATAATGATAGTGAAATTGATCCAAAATCTTGAAACTAAAATGGAATCACAGATAAATAGCTTGGAGACAAGGATTGAGAAGATGCAAGAAAGGTTTAACAAGGACCTAGAAGAAATAAAAAAGAGTCAATATATAATGAATAATGCAATAAATGAAATTAAAAACACTCTGGAGGCAACAAATAGTAGATTAACAGAGGCAGAAGATAGGATTAGTGAATTAGAAGATAGAATGGTAGAAATAAATGAA
This sequence comes from Bos indicus x Bos taurus, assembly GCF_003369695.1. Classification (NCBI taxonomy): domain Eukaryota; kingdom Metazoa; phylum Chordata; class Mammalia; order Artiodactyla; family Bovidae; genus Bos; species Bos indicus x Bos taurus. The sequence goes on from NC_040090.1 coordinate 67,571,212, forward strand.
TCAGAGAGGATAAAAGAAAAACGAACTAAAAGAAATGAGGACAATCTCAGAGAACTCCAGGACAATATTAAACGCTACAACATTCGAATCATAGGGGTTCCAGAAGAAGAAGACAAAAAGAAAGACCATGAGAAAATACTTGAGGAGATAATAGTGGAAAACTTCCCTAAAATGGGGAAGGAAATAATCACCCAAGTCCAAGAAACCCAGAGAGTCCCAAACAGGATAAACCCAAGGAGAAACACCCCAAGACACATATTAATCAAATTAACAAAGATCAAACACAAAGAACAAATATTAAAAGCAGCAAGGGAAAAACAACAAATAACACACAAGGGAATTCCCATAAGGATAACAGCTGATCTTTCAATAGAAACTCTTCAAGCCAGGAGGGAATGGCAAGACATACTTAAAATGATGAAAGAAAATAACCTACAGCCCAGATTATTGTATCCAGCAAGGATCTCATTCAAGTATGAAGGAGAAATCAAAAGCTTTTCAGACAAGCAAAAGCTGAGAGAATTCTGCACCACCAAACCAGCTCTCCAACAAATACTAAAGGATATTCTCTAGACAGGAAACACAAAAACGGTGTATAAACTCGAACCCAAAACAATAAAGTAAATGGGAACGGGATCATACTTATCGGTAATTACCTTAAACGTAAATGGGTTGAATGCCGCAACCAAAAGACAAAGACTGGCTGAATGGATACAAAAACAAGACCCCTACATATGTTGTCTACAAGAGACCCACCTCAAAATAGGGGACACATACAGACTGAAAGTGAAGGGCTGGAAAAAGTTTTTCCATGCAAATAGGGACCAAAAGAAAGCAGGAGTAGCAATACTCATATCAGATAAAATAGACTTTAAAACAAAGGCTGTGAAAAGAGACAAAGAAGGTCACTACATAATGATCAAAGGATCAATCCAAGAAGAAGATATAACAATTATAAATATATATGCACCCAACACGGGAGCACCACAGTACGTAAGACAAATGCTAACAAGTATGAAAGAAGAAATTAACAATAACACAATAATAGTGGAAGACTTTAATACCCCACTTACACCTATGGATAGATCAACTAAACAGAAAATTAACAAGGAAACACAAACTTTAAACGATACAATAGAACAGTTAGATCTAATTGATATCTATAGGACATTTCATCCCAAAACAATGAATTTCACCTTTTTCTCAAGCGCACATGGAACCTTCTCCAGGATAGATCACATCCTGGGCCATAAAGCTAGCCTTGGTAAATTCAAAAAAATAGAAATCATTCCAAGCATTTTTTCTGACCACAATGCAGTAAGATTAGATCTCAATTACAGGAGAAAAACTATTAAAAATTCCAACATATGGAGGCTGAACAACACGCTGCTGAATAACCAACAAATCACAGAAGAAATCAAAAAAGAAATCAAAATTTGCACAGAAACGAATGAAAATGAAAACACAACAACCCAAAACCTGTGGGACACGGTAAAAGCAGTCCTAAGGGGAAAGTTCATAGCAATACAGGCACACCTCAAGAAACAAGAAAAAAGTCAAATAAACAACCTAACTCTACACCTAAAGCAACTAGAAAAGGAAGAAATGAAGAACCCCAGGGTTAGTAGAAGGAAAGAAATCTTAAAAATTAGAGCAGAAATAAATGCAAAAGAAACAAAGAGACCATAGCAAAAATCAACAAAACCAAAAGCTGGTTCCTTGAAAGGATAAATAAAATTGACAAACCATTAGCCAGACTCATCAAGAAACAAAGGGAGAAAAATCAAATCAACAAAATTAGAAACGAAAATGGAGAGATCACAACAGACAACACAGAAATACAAAGGATCATAAGAGACTACTATCAACAATTATATGCCAATAAAATGGACAACGTGGAAGAAATGGACAAATTCTTAGAAAAGTACAACTTTCCAAAACTCGACCAGGAAGAAATAGAAAACCTTAACAGACCCATCACAAGCATGGAAATTGAAACTGTAATCAAAAATCTTCCAGCAACAAAAGCCCCAGTCCAGACGGCTTCACAGCTGAATTCTACCAAAAATTTAGAGAAGAGCTAACACCCATCCTGCTCAAACTCTTCCAGAAAATTGCAGAGGAAGGTAAACTTCCAAACTCATTCTATGAGGCCACCATCACCCTAATACCAAAACCTGACAAAGATCCCACAAAAAAAGAAAACTACAGGCCAATATCACTGATGAACATAGATGCAAAAATCCTTAACAAAATTCTAGCAATCAGAATCCAACAACACATTAAAAAGATCATAACCATGACCAAGTGGGCTTTATCCCAGGGATGCAAGGATTCTTCAATATCCGCAAATCAATGAATGTAATACACCACATTAACAAATTGAAAAATAAAAACCATATGATTATCTCAATAGATGCAGAGAAAGCCTTTGACAAAATTCAACATCCATTTATGATAAAAACTCTCCAGAAAGCAGGAATAGAAGGAACATACCTCAACATAATAAAAGCTATATATGACAAACCCACAGCAAACATTATCCTCAATGGTGAAAAATTGAAAGCATTTCCTCTAAAGTCAGGAATAAGACAAGGGTGCCCACTTTCACCATTACTATTCAACATAGTTTTGGAAGTTTTGGCCACAGCACTCAGAGCAGGAAAAGAAATAAAAGGAATCCAAATTGGAAAAGAAGAAGTAAAACTCTCACTATTTGCAGATGACATGATCCTCTACATAGAAAACCCTAAAGATTCCACCAGAAAATTACTAGAAATAATCAATGACTATAGTAAAGTTGCAGGATATAAAATCAACACACAGAAATCCCTTGCATTCCTATACACTAATAATGAGAAAACAGAAAGAGAAATTAAGGAAACAATTCCATTCACCATTGCAACAGAAAGAATAAAATACTTAGGAATATATCTACCTAAAGAAACTAAAGACCTATATATAGAAAACTATAAAACACTGCTGAAAGAAATCAAAGAGGACACTAATAGATGGAGAAATATACCATGTTCATGGATTGGAAGAATCAATATAGTGAAAATGAGTATACTACCCAAAGCAATTTATAGATTCAATGCAATCCCTATCAAGCTACCAACAGTATTCTTCACAGAGCTAGAACAAATAATTTCACAATTTGTATGGAAATACAAAAAACCTCGAATAGCCAAAGCGATCTTGAGAAAGAAGAATGGAACTGGAGGAATCAACCTACCTGACTTCAGGCTCTACTACAAAGCCACAGTTATCAAGACAGTATGGTACTGGCACAAAGACAGAAATGTAGATCAATGGAACAAAATAGAAAGCCCAGAGATAAATCCACGCACATATGGACACCTTATCTTTGACAAAGGAGGCAAGAATATACAATGGATTAAAGACAATCTCTTTAACAAGTGGTGCTGGGAAATCTGGTCAACCACTTGTAAAAGAATGAAACTGGACCACTTTCTAACACCATACACAAAAATAAACTCAAAATGGATTAAAGATCTCAACGTAAGACCAGAAACTATAAAACTCCTAGAGGAGAACATAGGCAAAACACTCTCTGACATACATCACAGCAGGATCCTCTATGACCCACCTCCCAGAATATTGGAAATAAAAGCAAAAATAAACAAATGGGACCTAATTAACTGTAAAAGCTTCTGCACATCAAAGGAAACTATCAGCAAGGTGAAAAGACAGCCTTCAGAATGGGAGAAAATAATAGCAAATGAAACAACCGACAAACAACTAATCTCAAAAATATACAAGCAACTCCTACAGCTCAACTCCAGAAAAATAAACGACCCAATCAAAAAATGGGCCAAAGAACTAAATAGACATTTCTCCAAAGAAGACATACAGACGGCTAACACATGAAAAGATGCTCAACATCACTCATTATCAGAGAAATGCAAATCAAAACCACTATGAGGTACCATTTCACACCAGTCAGAATGGCTGCGATCCAAAAGTCTACAAATAATAAATGCTGGAGAGGGTGTGGAGAAAAGGGAACCCTCTTACACTGTTGGTGGGAATGCAAACTAGTACAGCCACTATGGAGAACAGTGTGGAGATTCCTTAAAAAACTGGAAATAGAACTGCCTTATGATCCAGCAATCCCACTGCTGGGGATACACACTGAGGAAACCAGAAGGGAAAGAGACACGTGTACCCCAATGTTCATCGCAGCACTGTTTATAATAGCCAGGACATGGAAGCAACCTAGATGCCCATCAGCAGATGAATGGATAAGAAAGCGGTGGTACATATACACAATGGAGTATTACTCAGCCATTAAAAAGAATACATTTGAATGAGTTCTAATGAGGTGGATGAAACTGGAACCTATTATACAGAGTGAAGTAAGCCAGAAGGAAAAACATAAATACAGTATACTAACGCATATATATGGAATTTAGAAAGATGGTAACAATAACCCTGTGTAGGAGACAGCAAAAGAGACACTGATGTATAGAACAGTCTTATGGACTCTGTGGGAGAGGGAGAGGGTGGGAAGATTTGGGAGAATGGCATTGAAACATGTAAAATATCATGTAAGAAACGAGTTGCCAGTCCAGGTTCGATGCACGATACTGGATGCTTGGGGCTAGCGCACTGGGATGACCCAGAGGGTTGGTATGGGGAGGGAGGAGGGAGGAGGGTTCAGGATGGGGAACACATGTATACCTGTGGCGGATTAATTTTGATATTTGGCAAAACTAATACAATTATGTAAAGTTTAAAAATAAAATAAAATTAGAAAAAAAAATATAAAAAAACAAAAACAAAAGCAAACAAACAAACAAAAAAGAAAACAATCCTATATATAATTGCATTCAGTTCAGTCGCTCAATTGTGTCTGACTCTTTGCAACCCCATGGACTGCAGCATGCCAGGCTTCCCTGTCATGAATAAAATACCTAGGAACAAACCTAACCAAATACTCAGAAACTATGAGACCCTGATGAAAGAAACTGAGGAAGATACAAACAGATGGAAAGATATACCATATTCATGGATTGGAGGACTGAATATTGTCAAAATGATTATCCAAGCCAATTGGATAATACAGATCAATGCAATTCTTATCAAAACACTAATTGCATTTGTGGAAACACCAAAGGTTCTGAACAGCCAAAATTACTGTGTTGTGTGACAGGAGTTTGCATACTGTTATATATATATATATATATATATATATATATATGAGATATTCACTAAACTTACATGTTCACTAAATCATTACAGCATAATGATTTGACTTATGCTGTATCCTTTAAACTTATCAGTGCTGTATGTCAATTATATATAAATAAACTGGGAAAAAAGATTTCAAGCTATTGAAAAGTTTTTAATTGTTACAATAGTAAGGAGATTAAAATGATTATTCACATTCTTAGGTAAGATTGAGGAAAACAAGTACTTCATCCTTATACAAGAATTGGTTAACATTTATTTATTATAAAGTTTTATCATAAAATTGTCCTTTTACCCATAAAATCAGATTAATAAAACTTCCTTTTACATAGTTTTATCTTATTCTGTTGGTTGTAACAGTATATTTATGACAAGAAACAATCAATTAATGTTTTAAGTTCTAATTTCAAAAGCTCAGAATTCTTAGGAACAATGCTATCAACTCACATAATCTATGTAGCTTTTACAATTTCCTCTTGTTTCTCTGATGTGCAAGAAAATGGGGAAATATTCTCTTGTGACATTTTTTTCTTTTGTCAGTGGCCTCAGTCTCCAGTCTAGTGGTATCAACAAACAGCACTTACAGCAAAAGTCTTACTGGGTTCATTTTGATTATTACAGAGGTGCCAATCATAGATAAATTTCACTTTATAGGAAGTATTTGACCAAAAAGTGATTCTTATCACTGGTATGGTAACATACAATTTCTATATTTTAAATAGGTAGGATATTACCCTACGAATGGTGGATGGGACTGCAAACAATATTAGAGACTGCTGGGGGATATAGCAATACGGCTCAACTCACTACTGCCTACTTATAAGACATTAAATATGTATATGTGGTTATTTAAGTATGTATGATACCTGATAAAAGATTTAAATTTGCTCCAACTTGTAAGAGTATTTTATTAAGGCCTGTATGGATGTGAGAGTTGGACTGTGAAGAAAGCTGAGCACTGAAGAATTGATGCTTTTGAACTGTGGTGTTGGAGAAGACTCTTGAGAGTCCCTTGGACTGCAAGGAGATCCAACCAGTCCATTCTGAAGATCAGCCCTGGGATTTCTTTGGAAGGAATGATGCTAAAGCTGAAACTCCAGTACTTTGGCCACCTCATGCGAAGAGTTGACTCATTGGAAAAGACTCTGATGCTGGGAGGGATTGGGGGCAGGAGGAGAAGGGGATGACAGAGGATGAGATGGCTGGATGGCATCACTGACTCGATGGACGTGAGTCTCAGTGAACTCTGGGAGATGGTGATGGACAGGGAGGCCTGGCATGCTGCGATTCATGGGGCTGCAAAGAGTCAGACACGACTGAGCGACTGAACTGAACTGAAGTGCATAGAATCTTGTAGATTTCCTTGTGTAGCATGGTCATTTTGACAATACTGATTCTACCGATCCAAGAACACAGTATATATTTTTCCATGTGTTTGTGTCAGCATCTTACAGTTTTCAGGGTACAGGTCTTTTGCCCCCTTAGGTTTTTCCCTAGAAGTTTTATTCTTTTTGATGAGATGGTAAATGAGATTGTTTCCTTAATTTCTCTTTATAATTTTTTGTTGTTAGTATAGAAAAATAGAACAGATTTCTGGGTATTAATTTTTTTATCCTATGACTTTACAACATTCATTGATGAACTCTAATAGTTTTTGACAGCATGTTTAGGATTTCCTATGTATATTATCATGTCATCTGCAAACAGTGACAGTTTTCTTTCTCCCTTTCCAACTTGAACTCCTTTTATTTCTTTTTCTTCTCTGAGTAGTGTGGTTAGGACTTTCGAAACCATGTTGAGGAAAAGGGATGAGAGCGAACATCTTTCTCTTGGTCCCGAACTTAGAGGAAATGCTTTCAGCTTTTCATCATTGATCAAAAGCTTAGTTGTGGATTTTTCATGTAAGGCCTTTATTACATTGAGGTGTGTTCCTTCTAGGGCCTCCCAGGTGGTGGTGGTGGTGCTGCTAAGTCGCTTCAGTCGTGTCTGACTGTGCGACCCCATAGATGGCAGCCCACCAGGATGCCTCGTCCCTGGGATTCTCCAGGCAAGAACACTGGAGTGGGTTGCCATTTCCTTCTTCAATGCATGAAAATGAAAAGTGAAAGTGAAGTTGCTCAGTCGTGTCCGACTCCTAGCGACCCCATGGACTGCAGCCTACCAGGTTCCTCCGTCCATGGCATTTTTCCAGGCAAGAATACTGGAGTGGGGTACCATTGCCTTCTCCTCCAGGTGGTGCTAGTGGTAAAGAATCCACCTGCCAATAAAGGAGACCTAAGAGATGTGGGTTCGATCCCTGGGTCAGGAAGATCCCCTGGAGAAGGGCATGGCAACCCACTCCAGTATTCTTGTCTGGAGAATCCCATGGACAGAGGAACCTGGCAGGCTATAGTCCACCGGGTTGCAGAGAGTTGGACACGACTGAAGCGACATAGCACACATGCACGTGTTCCTTCTATTCCCACTTTCTGCAGAGTTTTTATCTTAAATGGGTGTTGAATTTTGTCAAAACCTTTTTCTGCATCTATTGAGATAATCATATGGTATTTATTCTTCATCTTGTTAACGTAATATATCACAATGATTGATTTGCAGATTTTGAAAAATCCTGGCTTCTCTGGGATAAATCTTACTTAATCATGGTGTGTGATCCTTTCAATATGTTGTTGGCTTTGGTTGGCTAGTATTTTGTTAAGGATTATTTCATCTATGTTCACCAGTGATATTGGCTTGTATTCTTTTTGTGTGGTATCTTTGTCTGGTTTTGGTATCAAGGTGATATTGGCCTCATAGAATGAGTTTGGCAGTTTATCTTCCTCTGCAATTTTCTGGAAGAGTTTGAGTAGGATAGGTGTTAGCTCTTCTCTAAATTTTTGGTAGAATTCACCTGTAAAGCCATCTGGTCCTGGGCTTTATTTTGTTGGAAGATTTTTGATTACTGTTTCAATTTCTGTGCTTGTGCTGGGTCCGTTAAGCTTTTCTATTTCCTCCTGGTTTAGTTCTGGGAGGTTATACTTTTCTAAGAATTCGTCCATTTCTTCCAAGTTGTCTACTGTATTGGCATATAGTTCTGGACTTCAGTCTTTTGGAAGTTTTTAAATCACAGATTCAATTTCAGTACTTCTAATTCATCTGTTCATAGTTTCTATGCCTTCCTGGTCCAGTCTTGGGAGAGTGTACCTTTCTAAGAATTTTTATATTTCTTCTATGTTTTCCATTTTATTGGCATAAAGTCACTTGCAGTAGTCTCTTATGGCCCTTTGTTTTTCTTTGGTGTCAGTTGTAACTTCTATGTTTTCATTTCTAATTTTATTGATTTTAGTCCTCTCCATTTTTTTTTTCTTGATGAAGCTAAAGGTTCATCAGCTTTATCTTTTCAAAGAACCAGCTTTTAGTTTCATTTATCATTTCTATTTTTTCTTACTCTATACTTCATTTATTAAAACAATCCAATCCAAAAATGGGCAAAAATTCTAAATAGACATTTCTCCAAAGAAGACATACAGATGGCCAAAAGGCACATGAAAAGATGCTCAACATTTCTAACTAGTAGAGAAATACAAATAAAAACTACAATGAGGTATACTACTTTGCACTTGTCAGAATGGCTATCCTCAAAAAGTCTACAAACAATGAATTCTGGAGAAGATGTGAAGAAAAGGGAACACTTGTCCACTGTTGGTATAATGTAAACTGATAAAACCATTACAGAGAAGAGTATGGACATTTCTTAAAAAACTAAAAAATAGAGCTACCATATGGCCCAGCAACTCTTGTGCATATATCTGGAGAAAATCATAACTTGAACAAATTCATGCACTCCAGTGTTCAGTGCAGGAGTATGTACAGTAGCCAAGACACGGAAGTAACTTAAATATGCATTGAAGGTGAATGGATAAAGATGTGGTATATTTATACAATGAAATTTTACTCAGTCATAAAAATAATGAAATAGTACCATTTGTAGCAGCATAAATGGACTATCATACTAAGTGAAATAAGCCATAGGAATACAAATATCATGATATAGCTTATATGTGGAATATAAAAATATATGAAATATAAAAAATGATACAAGTGAACTTACATACAAATACAGAAATAGACTCACAGACAAAACAAACAAAAGGGAGAAAATGAGGGGAGGGCTAATTTAGGAGATTCAGATTAACCTATACACAGTACCATATATAAAATAGACAACCAACCAGGACCTACCGTATAGTACAAACCATACTCAATATTTTGTAATAGCTTATAAGGGGTAAGAATCTGAAAAAAAAAAATATGCATAGCTGTCTAACTTTGCTGTACATTGACACTAATATATATACTGTATACCTAAAAAAAACTGCAAGGATATATTGTACAGAACAGGGAATATAGTCGATATTTTATAGATTTAAATGGGGTATTATCTATTAAAAAACCTTTTAATCACCATATTGTACACCTGAAACTAATACTGTAAACCAACTGTACTTCAATTAAAAAATAACAAATAACTATGAGGTACCATTTCACGCCAGTCAGAATGGCTGCAATCCAAAAGTCTACAAATAATAAATGCTGGAGAGGGTGTGGAGAAAAGGGAACCCTCTTACACTGTTGGTGGGAATGCAAACTAGTACAGCCACTATGGAGAACAGTGTGGAGATTCCTTAAAAAACTGGAAATAGAACTGCCTTATGATCCAGCAATCCCACTGCTGGGCATACACATTGAGGAAACCAGAAGGGAAAGAGACACGTGTACCCCAATGTTCATCGCAGCACTGTTTATAATAGCCAGGACATGGAAGCAACCTAGATGTCCATCAGCAGATGAATGGATAAGAAAGCTGTGGTACATATACACAATGGAGTATTACTCAGCCATTAAAAAGAATACATTTGAATCAGTTCTAATGAGATGGATGAAACTGGAGCCTATTATACAGAGTGAAGTAAGCCAGAAAGAAAAACACCAATACAGTATACTAACACATATATATGGAATTTAGAAAGATGGTAACAATAGCCCTGTGTATGAGACAGCAAAAGAGATACTGATGTATAGATCAGTCTTATGGACTCTGTGGGAGAGGGAGAGGGTGGGGAGATTTGGGAGAATGGCATTGAAACATGTATAATATCATGTAAGAAACGAGTTGCCAGTCCAGGTTCGATGCACGATACTGGATGCTTGGGGCTGGTGCACTGGGACAACCCAGAGGGAGGGTATGGGGAGGGAGGAGGGAGGAGGATTCAGGATGGGGAACACAGGTATACCTGTGGCGGATTCATTTTGATATTTGGCAAAACTAATACAATATTGTAAAGTTTAAAAATAAAATAAAATTAAAAAAAAAGAAAAACATATAAAAAAAGAAAATATTTTCCAAATCTCAATCTGAAAAAAAAAAAAAATAATAATGTTTTTAAAAATTTGAGATTCTCAGATGTACAAGGTAAAAATACAAATAGGTGGAATACTGAATCCTCACTTTAGGATGTTTAACTTCAACTTTCCCCCTTACTAAATATTTTAGGATTTGTTATAAAAAGTGGAATGGTACGTTGCATATTTTAACCTCTTTTTCCTTAGTGTCAGGAAAATATACAATTGCAAAAAAAGTAGAAACAATACCAGCAACAAAGGGCATTAATATTCTAAAACTTGGATATTCAGATCTTGATTGAGTTGATTATAAATACTAGATTATGTTAAAAAATGTTTGAGTAATTTTTCTAATTTCCATTGTACAACATTTGTTTACAATCCAGGAATATTAGTTGCATAAAGAATAACCCAGAATGTAGGATGATTTGTATAATATCCCAAAGCTACCCTGTAGCATTTCTAGGGTATCATCTGGGTGAGCAGTAATTTCTAACTTAGAATTCAGGTGTCAATTTATATGATAGTTCCCTGAACAGTTTAGTTGTGGGTCTAAAATATGGAAGAAGCTCATCAAAGATCATGATATATATAATAACACTGCCCATTTTAGATTGCCCTGAATGCCGTATATTTTGGTTTCTTCTCTGGGCCAATGAGATGGTGATTGAGGCAAGGATGGTAACAATTGCCATCAGAACTTGTTATTTCTTTAAAGTTTCAAAGAATCTTTTATACATTACATATTTCAGATTATATTTGAAACTGGCAGCTTGGCTGAAAAAATAAATAGAAGGCCAAAAAGTAAAATTAAAGTATAATTGATTTACAGTACCACGTTAATTTTGGGTGTACAGCAAAGTGATTCAGTTATACACACTTTTTTTTTTCAGATTATTTTCTATTATACGTTATTACAGGATATTGGATATAGTTCCCTGTGATATACAGTAAATCCTTGTTGTTTATCTATTTTATGTATAGCAGTTTTTATCTGTAAATCCCATTCTCCTAACATACCTCACCACTTTCCTTTCCCCTTTGGTATCCATAGGCTTGTTTTCCATGCCTATGAGTCTGTTCAGTTTTGTACACAGATTCATTTGTATTACTTTACAGATTCCACATATAAGTGATATCATATAATATTTACCTTTGTTTAACTTACTTAAGTAAGCATGATATTCTTTAGACCCATCATGTTGATACAAATTTCATTCTTTTTTACGGCTAAGTAACATACACATATATATGAATATATTTCACATCTTCTGAAGACAATTGTCTATTGATTGGCAATTGGGTTGTTTCCATGTCTTGGCTATTTTAAGTAGTGCTGCTATGAAAATTGGAGTATATGTGACTTTTTGAATTAGAGTTTTTGTCTTTGCTGGATATATGCACAGGAGTAGTTACAGGAGTTACTGGATCATATTACAGCTCTATCTTTAAATTTTAAAGAAATTTCCATTCTGTTTTCCACCCTGGCTACAACAATTTACATTCCCACCAACAGTGTAGGTGTTTTCCTCAATTATTGATTTATCTGGATGGTTTCCACGCTTTAGACTGAAGTTTAGAAGCCACTTCCTCCAGGAAGCCTCCCATTAGGAAGTTAGGTATCCCTGGTATGAACTTTATTCACTGCATTTCCTGTTCCCTAGGACACGACTGAGCGACTTCACTTTCACTTTTCACTTTCATGCATTGGAGAAGGCAATGGCAACCCACTCCAGTGTTCTTGCCTGGAGAATCCCAGGGACGGGGGAGCCTGGTGGGCTGCCGTCTTTGGGGTTGCACAGAGTCTGACACGACTGAAGCGACTTAGCAGCAGCAGCAGCTAATATATTTTAATTTTTTCCCTCTATCTGTGTCCTTTATGTAGTGCTAAGCTCTGAGAAAACAAGGATCCATGTCTTACTCACTGTTATATCCCCAGCACCTACCAGAAACTTCCTACATGTAATAGTGTCTCAACAAATATTGAAGTAAATATAAATGTAACCACTTTTTTTAAAACCTCAGAATATTTTGAATTGGATATTTGAAATATACTTTGTGTTCTTTATTCCTTTTCATAAAAGATATAATAAAAATACATTTAAGCAAAGAATAATTTGTCATAAACTTGCCTAAGGTGTTCCTCCATTCCCTTTCACTACTTTTTCTGTCAAATTAAAGAAAACACATTAACCAAACAAGCCAAATCAGGTTAAATGTGTGTGTCTGAGCAATTGCTCCTGCCCTGTGGGACCACCTAAGTATTTGCGTATTGAAATGCATCACTTTATACTAAAAAATGACTTGCTTTTTTCTTTTTTTTTTTTTTTACTAATACACTTAGCTAACTGAAATAACTTTTAAAATTGAAGTATTTGGCATAATTTTGATAACTGTAGGATATACATGTCTTCCTAAATACCTATTCACACAGATGTCATAATATTTTAGTGGGTAGTGTCAATAAGAGGTAGATATTGGCCTCATTTTGCTGTGTGCTTGGCTTCTGGTATACAGCTCTAACAGGCAACCCTTACATCATTGAGGTGAATGTCTGAAAATGTCTTAGAAAGTACCATACCATAACGAATATGTTCTCATTGAAAGGATTTACAAATATTTCAGAGTACTTTGACCAAATACTGAAAATGAAAAGATATTTATTATTTTATGAATCTAAAAAGTAGTTAATGACAGACATTAGCATGGTTAATGAGATGCCTGAATCACTAGTGGCTATCACAATGACAGCAGTGGCTCCTAGCTTCTTTTACCAGATCATTTTAGTCTACCTTTTATATAGCCATGCATGGACTGGGGAGCAAATAAAGAACACAAGAAGGAAAAGGAGGAAAATGCAAATAAAAACAAATCTTATCAAGTAAGATTCCCATTTTTTTCAATTCGTAGGAAAGGGCAGACCATGGATATCAAGAATTATAAGGACTTTTGATATGATTCAGAAAGCCATCAAGAATATTGGACTTGACCACGTCTATTTTGTTTATTGTGGTAACCTTATATCTTTTCCCAGTGCCTGGTAGAGAAATAAGTGATCAATAAATATAGATAAACTAGCAAAACTTACCTCTAAATGAATCACAGCCTTGTTATGGCACAGGGGCTTGCATAAATCAAGGAAGCTATGAGCCATGCCATGTAGGGTCACCCAAGACAGACAAGCTACAGTGAAAAGTTCTGGAAAAAATGTGACCTCTGGAGGAGGGAATGGCAAGCACTCCAGTATGCTTAGCAGGAGAACCACATGAACAGTATGAAAAGGCAAAAAGATATGATACTCAAAGTGGAGCCTCCCTGGTTGGAAGGTGTTCAATAAGCTACTTGGGGAGAGCAGAGGGTAATTACTAATAGCCTGTGAAAGAATGAAGAGGCTGGGTCAAAGCAGAAATGATGCTAAGTTGTGGATCTCTCTGGTTGTGAAAGTAAAGTCTGATGCTGTAAAGAACAACACTGCACAGGGACCTGGAATGTTACATCCATAAATCAAAGTAAATTGGACATGATTAAGCAGGAGATGGCAAGCATGAACATCGAGATCTTAGGAATCAGTGAACTAAAATGGACTGGAATGGACAAATTTATTCAGATAACCATTAAATCTATTACTGTGGGAAAGAACCCCTTAGAAAAACATGGAGTAGCTCTCATAGTCAACTGAAATGCAGTTGTTGTTGCTCAGTCCCTCAGTCATGTCAGACAATTTGTAACCCCATGGACTGCAGCACGCCAGGCTTCCCTGTTCTTCACTGTCTGCTGGAATTTGCGCAAATTCAAGTCCATTGAGTCAGTGATGCCATCCAGCCATCTCATGCTCTGTCACCCCCTTTTCCTCCTGCTCTCAATCCTTCCCAGCATCAGAGTCTTTTCCAATGAGTCGGTTCTTTGCATCTGGTGGCCTAAGTCTTGGAGCATTAGCTTCAGCAGCAGTCCTTCTGATGAAGATTCAGGGTTGATTTCCCTTAGGATTGACTGGTTTGATATCCTTGCTGTCCAAGGGACTCTCAAGAGTCTTCTGTAGCACCACAGTTTGAAAACATCAATTTTTGTGACCCTCAGCCTTCATTATGGTCCAACTCTCACATCCATACATGACAACTGGAAAAACCATATCTTTGACTATATAGACCTTTGTTGGCAAAGTGATGTCTTTGTTTTTTAATATGTTGTCTAGGTTTGTCATAGCATTTCTTCCAAGAAGCAAGAGACTTTTAATGTCATGGCTGCAGTCATCGTCCTGCTTGCCAAGTCGCTCAGTGGGTAAAGAATCCACCTGCAATTCAGGAGCCACAGGAGACACGGGTTCAACCCCCAGGTTAGGAAGATACTCTGAGGAAGGGCACAGCAACCCATTCCAGTATTCTTGCTTGAAGAACCCCATGGACAGAGGAGCCTGGCAGGGTATGGTCCATAGGGTCACAAAGAGTCGGACACCACTGAAATGACTGAGCACAGTCACTACCCACAGTGATTCTGGAGCCAAAGAAACTTAAGTCTGTCCCAGTTGGAATTCTCTTGCTTTTTGTATATCCAACAGATGCTGGCAATTGTATCTCTGGATCCTCTGCTTTTCCTAAATTCAGCTTGCACATCTGGAAGTTCTTGGTTCATGTACTGTTGAAGCCTAGCTTGAGGGATTTTAAGCATTACTTTGCTAGTCTGTGAGATAAGCACAATTGTGCAGTAGTTAGAGTACATCATGAGAAACGCTGGACTGGAAGAAACACAAGCTGGAATCAAGATTGCCGGGAGAAATATCAATAACCTCAGATATGCAGATGACACCACCCTTGTGGCAGAAAGTGAAGAGGAACTAAATAGCCTCTTGATAAAAGTGAAAATGGAGAGTGAAAAAGTTGGCTTAAAGCTCAACATTCAGAAAACGAAGATCATGGCATCCAGTCCCATCACTTCATGGGAAATAGATGGGGAAACAGTAGAAACAGTGGCAGACTTTATTTTTTTGGGCTCCAAAATCACTGCAGATGGTGACTGCAGCCATGAAATTAAAAGACGCTTACTCCTTGGAAGCAAAGTTATGACCAACCTAGATAGCATATTCAAAAGCAGAGACATTACTTTGCCAACAAATGTTTGTCTAGTCAAGGCTATGGTTTTTCCTGTGGTCATGTATGGATATGAGAGTTGGACTGTGAAGAAAGCTGAGCGCTGAAGAATTGATGCTTTTGAACTGTGGTGTTGGAGAAGACTCTTGAGAGTCCCTTGGACTGCAAGGAGATCCAACCAGTCCATTCTGAAGGAGATCAGCCCTGGGATTTCTTTGGAAGGAATGATGCTAAAGCCGAAACTCCAGTACTTTGGCCACCTCATGTGAAGAGTTGACTCACTGGAAAAGACTCTGATGCTGGGAGGGATTGGGGGCAGGAGGAGAAGGGGACGACAGAGGATGAGATAGCTGGATGGCATCACCGACTTGATGGACGTGAGTCTGAGTGAACTCCGGGAGTTGGTGATGGACAGGGAGGCCTGGTGTGCTGCAATTCATGGGGTCGCAGAGTCGGACACGACTGAGCGACTGAACTGAACTGAACTTGAACATTCTTTGGCTTTGCCCTTATTCGGGATTGGAATGAAAACTGACCTTTGCCAGTCCTGTGGCCACTGCTGAGTTTTCCAAGTTTGTGGGCATATTGAGTGCAGCACTTTCACAGCATTATATTTTAGGATCTTAAATAGCTCAGTTGGAATTACATCACCTCCACTAGCTTTGTTTGTAGTCATGCTTCCTAAGGCCCACTTGACTTCACACTCTAGTATGTCGGGCTCTAGGTGAGTGATCACACCACTGTGGTTACCTGGGTCAGAAAGACCCTCTTTGTACAGTTATTCCCTGTATTCTTGCCACCTCTTAATCTCTTCTGCTACTTTAGGTCCATACCATTTCTGTCCTTTATTGTGTTCGTCTTTGCATGAAATGTTTCCTTGGTATCTCTAATTTTCTGGAAGTGATCTCTGGTCTTTCCCATTCTATTGTTTTCCTCTATTTCTTTGCATTGTTCACTTAAGAAGGCTTTCTTATCTCTCCTTGCTATTCTTTGGAACTCTGCATTCAGATGGGTGTATCTTTCCTTTTCTCCTTTGACTTTTGCTTGTTTTCTCAGCTATTTCTAAGGCCGCCTCAGACAACCATTTTGTCTTGTAGCATTTCTTTTTCTTGGGGATGGTTTTGGTCACCACCTCCTGTACAATGTTATGAACCGACCTCCACAGTTCTTTAGGCACTCTATTAGCTCTAATTCCTTTAATCTATTTGTCACTTCCTCTGTATAATCATAAGGAATTTGAAAAGTAGTACTTCAGTGTAATCTCAAAAATAACAGAATGATCTTGATTCATTTCTAAGGCAACTATTCAGCATCATAGTAATGCAAGTCTATGCCCCAACCACTAATTCTGAGAAGCTGAAGTTGACTGGTTTATGAAGACCTATAAGACTTTCTAAAACGAACAGGAAGAAAAAGATGTCCTCTTCATCATAGGGGACTGGATGCAGCAGTTGGAAATCAAGAGATAGACACAATAACAGGAAAGTTTGGCCTTGGAGTACAAAACGAAGCAGGGCAAAGGCTAACAGAGCTTTGTGAAGAGAACACACTGATCATAGCAAACACCTTCTTCCAACAATACAAGAGACAACTCTACACATGGACATGACCAGATGGTCAATAGCAAAATCATACAGATTGATTATATACCTTGCAGCCGAAGTTAGAGAAGTTAAATATACTCAGCAAAAACAAGATCTGGATCTGATTTTGGCTCAGTCATGAGCACCTTATTTCAAAACAAGCCTTAAATTAGAAAAGTAGGGAAACCACTAGGCCTTTCAGGTATGACCTAAATCAGATTCCTTATGGAGGTGATGAAGAGATTCAAGGGACTAGATCTGGTAGACAGAGTGCCTGAAGAACTACGAATGGAGGTTCATCACATTGTCCAGGAGGTGGTGACCAAAACCATAAAAAGAAAAAGAAATGCAAGAAACCAAAGTGGTTGTCTAAGGAGGCTTTACAAAGAGCTGTGAAATGAAGAGAAGCAAAAAGCAACGGAGAAAGGGCAAGATATACCCAGTTGAATGCAGAGTTACAGAGAATAGCAAGGAGACATAAGAAGGCCTTCTTAAATGAACAGTGTCAAATAGAGGAAAACAATAAGTGGGAAGGACTAGAGATCTCTTCAAGTAAACTGAATATACCAAGGGAATATTTCATACAAGGGTCTGCATGATAAAGAACAGAAACAGCAAGGACTTAAGAGAAGCAGAAGAGATTAAGAACAGGTGGCAAGGATATACAAAAGAAATGTACAAAAAATTGTTAATGACCCAGATAACCATGATTGTGTGTCACTCATCAGACATCTGGAGTGTGAAGTCAAGTGGGCCTTAGGAAGTGATACTATGAGCAAAGCTAGCAGAGGAGATGGAATTCCAGTTGAGATATTTAAGATCCTAAAAGATGATGCTGTTAAAGTGATGAACTCAATAAGTCAGCAAATTTGGAAAACTCGGCAGTGGCCACAGGACTAGAAAAGCTCAGTTTTCATTCTAATCTGAAAGAAGGGCAATGCCAAAGAATGTTCATGCTACTATACAATTGTGCTCACTTCATGTGTTAGCAAGGTTAACTCAAAATCCTTCAAGCTAAGCTTCAGCAATATGTGAACTGAGAACATCCAGATGTATGGTTTGGATTTAGAAAAGGCAGTGTAATCAGAGATCAAATTGCCAACATTTGTTTGATCATGGGCAAAGCAAGGGAAAAGAGAAAAAACTTCTACTATGTTGACTACACTAAAGCCTTTGACTGTGTGGATCACAATAACCTATAGAAAATTCTTAAAGAGATAGGAATACCAGACCACCTTACCTATCTCCTGAGAAACCTGTATTCAGATCAAGAAGCACTAGTTAGAACCGGACATGGAACAACAGATTGGTTCCAAATTGGGAAAAGAGTACATAAAGGCTATATATTATCACCCTGCTTATTTAACATATATGCAGAGTCAGTTCAGTTAAGTACAGCCGCTCAGTCATGTCCAACTCTTTGCGACCCCATGGACTGCAGCACGCCAGGCCTCCCTGTACACCACCAACTTCCAGAGATTACTCAAACTCATGTCCATTGAGTTGGTGATGCCATCCAACCATATCATCCTCTGTTGTCCCCTTCTCCTCTTGCCTTCAATCTTTTCCAGCATCAGGGTCTTTTCAAATGAGTCAGCTCTTTGCATCAGGTCGCCAAAGTATTGGACTTTCAGCTTCAACATCATCCTTCCAATGAACATTCAGGACTGATTTCTTTTTGGATGGACTGGTTGGATCTCCTTGCAGTCCAAGGGACTCTCAAGAGTCTTCTCCAACACCACAGTTCAAAAGAATCAGTGCTCAGCTATCTTTATAGTCTGACTCTCACATCCACACATGGCCACTGGAAAAACCATAGCCTTGACTAGACGGACCTTTGTTGGCAAAGTAATGTCTCTGCTTTTTAATATGCTGTCTAGGTTGGTCATAACTTTTCTTTCAAGGAGTAAGCGTCTTTTAATTTCATGGCTGCAGTCACCATCTGCAGTGATTTTGGAGCCCCAAAAAATAAAGTCTGCCACTGTTTCCCCATCTATTTGACATGAAGTGATGAGGCTGGATGCCATGATCTTTGTTTTCTGAATGTTGAACTTTAAGCCAACTTCTTCATTCTCTTCTTTCACTTTCATCAAGAGGCTCGTTAGTCCTTCTTCACTTTCTGCCATAAGGGTGGTGTCATCTGCATATCTAAGGTTATTGATATTTCTTCCAGCAATCTAGATTCTAGCTTGTGCTTCATCCAGCCCAGCGTTTGTCATGACATACTCTGCATATAAGTTAAATAAGCAGGGTGACAATATACAGCCTTAACGTACTCTTTTTCCTATTTGGAACCAGTCTTTTGTTCCATGTCCAGTTCTAACTGCTGCTTCCTGACCTGCATACAGATTTCTCAAGAGGCAGGTCAGGTGGTCTGGTATTCCCATCTCTTTCAGAATTTTCCACAGTTTATTGTGATCCACATCGTCAAAGGCTTTGATATAGTCAATAAAACAGAAGTACATGCTTTTCTGGAACTCTCTTACTTTTACCATGATCCAATGGATGCTGGCAATTTGATCTCTGGTTCCTCTGCCTTTTCTAAAACCAGCTTGAACATCTGGAAGTTCATTTTTCACATATTGTCGAAGCCTGGCTTGGAGAATTTTGAGCATTACTTTGCTAGTGTGTAAGATGAATGCAGTTGTGTGGTAGTTGAACATTCTTTGGCATTGCCTTTCTTTGGGATTGGAATGAAAACTGACCTTTTCCAGTCCTGTGTCCACTGCTGAATTTTCCACATTTGCTGGGATATTGAGTGCAGCACTTCACAGCATCATCTTTTAGGATTTGAAATAGCACAACTGGAATTCCATCACCTCCACTAGCTTTGTTCGTAGTGATGCTTTCTAAGGCCCTCTTGACTTCACATTCCAGGATATCTGGCTGTATATAAGTGATCACACCATTGTGATTATCTGGGTTGTGAAGATCTTTTTTTGTACAGTCATTCTGTGTATTCTTGCCATCTCTTCTTAATATCTTCTGCTTCTGTTAGGTCCATACCTTTTCTGTCCTTTATCAAGCCCATCTTTGCATGAAATGTTCCCTTGGTATTTCTAATTTTCTTGAGGAGATCTTTAGTCTTTCCCATTCTATTGTTTTCCTCTATTTCTTTGCAGTGATCAGTGAGGAAGGCTTTCTTATCTCTCCTCGCTATTCTTTGGAAATCTGCATTCAAATGGGTATATCTTTCCTTTTCTCCTTTGCTTTTTGCTTCTCTTCTTCTCACAGTTATATGTAAGGGCTCCTCAGACAGCCATTTTACAATTTTGCATTTCTTTTTCTTGGGGATGGTCTTGCTCCCTGTCTCCTGTACAATGTCACGAACCTCCATTCACGGTTCATCAGACACTCTGTCTACATGAAGAGTACCTCACGCGAAATGCCAAGCTGGATGAAGCTCAAGTTGGAATCAAGATTACTGGGAGAATTATCAACAATATCAGACATGAAGTAAAACCACTCCAGTGGTAGAAAGTGAAGAGGAACTAAAGAACCTCTTGATGAGAGTGAAAGAGGAAAGTGAAAAAGCTGGCTGAAACCTCAACATTCAAGAAACTAAGATCATGGCATGAGGCCCATCACTTCATGGCAAATAGAAGGGGATAAAGTGGAAATAGTGGCCGGTTTTCTCTTTTTGGGCTCTATAATCACTGTGGATTGTGACAGCTGCCATGAAATTAAAATACACTTGCTCCTTGAAAGGAAAGCTATGACAAACCACACTAGTCAGCATATTTAAAAGCAGACTTCACTTTTCCAACAAAGGTCCGTATATTCAAAGCTATGGTTTCTCCTGTAGTCATGTACAAACGTAACAGATGGACCATAAGGAAGGCTCTGCCCTGAAGAATTGATGCTTTGGAATTGTAGTGCTGGAGAAGACTCTTGAGAGTCTCTTTGATCACAAGAAGATCAAACTGGTCAATCTTAAAGGAAATCAACCCTGATTATTCACTGGAAAAACTCATCCAATTCTGAAGCTTTGATACATTGGCCACCTGATACAAAGAGCCAACACATTGGAAAATACCCTGATGGTGGGAAGCATTGAAGGCAAAAGGAGAAGGGTGCAGCATAGGATGAGATTTGAGAGCATCACTGACTCAATGAACATGAATCTGAGGAAACTGGGAGATAGTGAAGGACAGAGTAGAATGGCATGCTGCAGTCCATGGATGTGCAAAGAATCAGACATGACTTAGCGACTGAATAGCAACAACAAAGCTAAACTCACACCGGCACACTGGCATGCCCTATTTCTGTGTTAGAATATTATGGGTTACTTTAGAAAGACCAGAAAGACTATATACTAAACAAGTTCTTAGTGGAAGTTGAGTGGTAATGCTGATGGAAAGGAGGGAACCTGTTAGAGAGATATGTAGGTGGCAAGTTGACAAGATTTGGTGGCTGGATGTAAGAAAAAATTAAAAAGAGACAAGGAAGGATGCTCAAAATGCTGGATTAGTGTGCTGTGTTGATGAATTGAAATAAGGGGTAAAAGAGAAAGTATAAGTTCTCTTTTGGTGGGACTAAGATGATAGTTAATTTTGGATGGGAGAGTTAAATATGAGTTAAATTTGATTTGGGAGATATCAGCTTTGAATTGGTTCTAGAAACCATGGCTGTGTCAGACTTACCAGCGTGTATAACATGGGGAAAAAAGAGTTGGGTGACATCACTCATTATCAGAGACATGCAAATCAAAGCGACTATGAGGTACCATTTCACGCCAGTCAGAATGGCTGCAATCCAAAGTCTACAAGCAATAAATGCTGGAGAGGGTGTGGAGAAAAGGGAACCCTCTTACACTGTTGGTGGGAATGCAAACTAGTACAGCCACTATGGAGAACAGTGTGGAGATTCCTTAAAAAACTGGAAATAGAACTGCCTTATGATCCAGCAATCCCACTGCTGGGCATACACACTGAGGAAACCAGAAGGGAAAGAGACACGTGTACCCCAATGTTCATCGCAGCACTGTTTATAATAGCCAGGACATGGAAGCAACCTAGATGTCCATCAGCAGATGAATGGATAAGAAAGCAATGATACATATACACAATGGAGTATTACTCAGCCATTAAAAAAATACATTTGAATCAGTTCTAATAAGGTGGATGAAACTGGAGCCTATTATACAGAGTGAAGTAAGCCAGAAAGAAAAACACCAATACAGTATACTAACGCATATATATGGAATTTAGAAAGATGGTAACAATAACCCTGTGTACGAGACAGCAAAAGAGAAACTGATGTATAGAACAGTCTTTTGGACTCTGTGGGAGAGGGAGAGGGTGGGAAGATTTGGGAGAATGGCATTGAAACATGTATAATATCATACATGAAATGAATCGCCAGTCTAGGTTTGATGCACGATGCTGGATGCTTGGGGCTGGTGTACTGGGATGACCCAGGGGGATGGTATGGGGAGGGAGGAGGGAGGAGGGCTCAGGATGGGGAGCACGTGTATACCTGTGGCGGATTCATGTTGATGTATGGCAAAACCAATACAATATTGTAAAGTTAAAAATAAAATTAAAAAAAAAAAAAAAAGAAGAGTTGGGTGAATAAGTTTGAAGAAAGTAAATATTTAAAAGATTCACAGTCAAACTGAAACAAAGGATCTGAAGACAAGTCAAGAGTCTGAAATTTTAAAGCAGACAGTAGAGTTTGTGGCACCCCACTCCAGTATTCTTGCCTGGAATATCCCATGGATGGAGGAGCCTGGTAGGCTGAAGTCCATGGGGTTGCTAAGAGTTGGACACGACTGAGCGAATTCACTTTCACTTTTCACTTTCATGATTGGAGAAGGAAATGGCAATCCACTCCAGTGTTCTTGCCTGGAGAATCCCAGGGATGGCGGAGCCTGGTGGGCTGCCATCTATGGGATCGCACAGAGTCGGACACGACTGAAGTGACTTAGCAGTAGAGTTTGTAGGCTAGAGCAAAATAGAGGGAATAAACCAGGACTTAGGAGACGCATAAAAACGTTATGAAGTTTTAGACAATGAAAAAAAAAAAAAGAGAGAGACCTCAATAGTAAAGCAAATCTGTTAGGACAATAGTCAGCCCCTTAGCAGAACCTAAGGATCTGGGGAAAGAAGAAAGTAGGTAGAAGGACATGCATGTTATGGTGAGTAAAGTCAGGGGCCTCTCCTAACAAGGAGAGACCAAATTCAAGAGACGTCCTGAGAGGAACAGTCCATCTTGAGAGCGTCTCTGCTCAGAGTCCTCTGAATCAGACTCATTGAGTCTGGCAAAAATAATCTATGTGCTTAGTTGCTCAGTCATGTCTGACTCTTGCTACCTCATAGACTGTAACGTGCCAGGTTCCTCTGTCCATGGGATTCTCCAGGCAAGAATACTGGATTGGGTTGTCATTTCCTTCTCCAGGGGATCTTCCTGACCCAGAAATAGAACCCAGGTCTCCTGCATTGCAGGCAGGAGAAAAATAATCTAGCCACTGGCATTTTTCCACATCAATAAGGCGAGCTTCCCTGGTAGCTCAGCTGGTGAAGAATCTGCCTGCAATTCAAGAGGCCCTGGTTGATTCCTGGGTCAGGAAAAGCCCCTGGAGGAGGGATAGGTTACCCACTCCAGTATTCTTTGTCTTTCCTGGTGGCTCAGATGGTAAAGAAACTGCCCGCAATGTGGGAGACCCGGGTTCAATCCCTGGGAGATATGGGTTCAGTCTCAGCGTTGGGAAGATCCCCTGGAGGAGGGCATGACAACCCGTTCCAGTATTCTTGCTTGGAGAATCCCCATGGACAGAAGAGCCTGGCAGGCTACAGTACATGGGGTTGCAAAGAGTCAGACATGACTGAGTGACTAAGCACAGCACAGCACAAGGTGAGAATATGCAATGGATGACATAAGCTTCTCAGTTTGATGGCCTTAATTTCCTGATCTTGGATGGAAACCACAGACATTCTTAATATCTGCTAATGCTAAGCTGCTAAGACACTTCAGTCATGTCCGACTCTGTGAGACCCCATAGACGTCAGCCCAGCAGGCTCCCCCATCCCTGGGATTCTCCAGGCAAGAACACTGGAGTGGGTTGCCAGTTCCTTCTCCAATGCATAAAAGTGAAAAGTGAAAGTGAAGTCGCTCAGTCGTGTCCAACTCAGCGACCCCATGGACTGCAGCCCACCAGGCTCCTCCGTCCATGGGATTATCCAGGCAAGAGTACTGGAGTGGGGTGCCATTGCCTTCTCCATCTTAATCTGGAGGGTTTGAAAAAATTTAAATCTACTGAACATAGTATTAAGGTCACCTTTTTGTAGTAATCCATTGCCCAGGTCATTTCAACATAATTCAACACAAAAAAGAAACCCATAAAATAGAAACAACTCATATTCAGAAACTGTGAACACTGGAACACTTAGGAAGTATCCTTTCAATTCAACCTCCTGTTTCTCTTTCTAAATAACTTCTCATCTCCATTTCTACTGTTTCAACCTTAGCTGGGGGATCTCATTCTCTCCTTGGACTATCACACTAATCTCCTAACTTGTCTATCTGTCTCTAGTCTAGTTCTTCTTCAGTCTTCCAACATGCAGCTGCAGATGGTACTGTCTAAAATATTTTAATACATTTACCCCAATAAGGTTTTTCCCAATTAGAATTTCTCAATGATTCTTAATTTCCTACTGCATAATATCCAGATCTCTTTGTAAGCACTTCATGATCCCTAATGGCCTGGCTCTTAGTCAATGTCCCATTTCATCTGACACTTCCAAATCTTTATAAATTTTGCTCTTAAAACACCAGATGCCTGTTGCTTTCTAAATTCATGGAATAATTTCACACTTCTGGGCTTTTGCACATGCTATTTCTTCTGTTTGTACTGTCTTCCTTACCTAAATCACCTGACAAACTCCTACTTAATCTATTAATTTTCAATACTCACTTCATATTCCCTCTTAATAAAAACTTCCCCGACACATTGCCTTTCAGCCTCCCACACTTCATCAGCCACAGTGATATTCTCTGCTATCTTGATATCTTTTACATTTCTTTATTTTAACATGCAATAATAGACTCTAAATTCTACTGAAGAGATGAAATGAAGAGGAAATATCTTTGGAAATCCAAACAAATCTTTAAAAAGCTCTGAATTCACAATGCCACAACATCAAAAAAGTTTTTCCCAAAATGCTTATCTAAGAATGAGACAATGCAACCCACGTGGATGTGCAGATGGTAAACAGTAATCTAAGCTCACTGACTAGATCCTTACATTGCAGCATGGGTGATTTAAATGCATCTCTTGGCAAAAACTTTTTTAGTCCAGTTGTGAATTGTTGATACTGTGAATGCAAATTTTACAAAATACCAAGGGCCAGTATTATAGCACTTTCTTGTTTATGCATTTCTCACCCCATATAAATCTACATCCTATGAGGAGGACACTATGTCTATTATTTTTTCTGTTAGAAATAGATTTTCAATAAGTATTAAAAGTATGAATCATAAACCTGAAATTCAGTTACACTATCTAAACAACTACAAAATGTTCATTCCCACCTTCCACGCTTTTGAGATTCACATTGTAACATCTTCCTACTTTAAAAATCTATGATTGCTAGAGGAAAAGATTTACTTCATTCAATAGTGAATTCTTTCACCTATGTATTCATTCACTCACCACATATTTGTCAATTTCTTACTATATGCTACACATTGTTCTATGTTTTGAGGATAGAGGAATATACACAGTAGATGAGGACTCTGCTTTTATGGTGCTTTCATTCTTATGGAGACACACAATAAGCAAATAAATAAAAATCCCATACTACCACAAATTTATATTATTTTAAATGCCTCTTTGTTCTTCTTTAAACTTGGTAATGACTTAGATATGGGGGCTGAAGTTAGCAAGGAAGAACTGGTGTGTCCTGCTCTTTATTGCTGCCACTACATGATACAGTCTTTGAGCTTTGCAATTTCAGAATTTGAAGATTTTTCAAAACTTTGTAGTTTTCTTAACCTGTTTGTATAAAAAGCACTGCCAAATGAATACCCAAAATAATTTTTCATTTATGTGGGCTGAAGGTATGACTTTGCAAATGAGCAACTTTGCCAGAAAACTGATGAGAGGTATATTTTAAAAGGTCTTAGTCTTATAATAGAGACCATGTCCTAACTGAGAAAACGGAAGGGAAAAATATACAGCTCTAGAGTGAAAACTGCTCTTTAGAAGTCAGTAAAATTTAATCAGAGACCATTTTCTGCAATGACATTTGTCAGCCTACTACTGAAAAATCAGTAAAGGAAAAAAAAAGATTCCTTCAATGACAAAAAACCTCTTTTTATAAATTCAGAAAATGTCATACCTGCCAAAGTTGTCACAATTAATTATGGCAGGCTAGGAAGATTAAAAATATCGTGAGTTTCTCATAATTACTCTCTCACTTGGAATAATTTCCCCTCTACATGTCCTTCAAGATCCAGCTTAGGGAACCCATCTTTTGTGAACTCCTTTTCTGAACCCTTTTCTCAAAACATTTACTCTTTCCTCAGTTACTAATGTACTTTTAGAAAGTTCCACTAATTCAAAGAATACATTGCACTTTAATTATATTTTATAAATGTTCCTCCTTGATTGTAATCTTCTTGAGTCCATGTATATCATAAATCTCCAGAAGTTATCTTTCTGCAGTAAATGGAATAAATAATTATAGTCTATTGTCTATATTTGCAAAAGTAAACATATTATTCTAAAGTGATTTTTTTTAAAGTCACTTTGAAAATGGCTAAATAACATTGCTTAATTAAGGTTATATATTTTTATATTTCTATTCTTCGATTTTATGTGGGTAAAATTAACTCCATAAGGCAACATATTTAGGCAATGATAATGACAAAGTATTTCCTTGAAGGAAAACAAATATGTTATCCCTAACAATAAAATACTTAATGGGATTGACAGCAAAAAACCATATTGGGAGCAGGAAATTCTGTAAGCTCTATATTTGGGATGACAACTTGTCTCACTACAGAAAGTAAGAAATGGCAAAAACTGGCTTATTTGTGAACAAGGCAAGTGGATACAGAAATAATTTTTAACTAAACCTAAGTGATAAGGAAGTCCAAGATAAGATAAAAAGACAGTAGAAAAAGGACAGGAAGAAAATACGGACTAGATTTTATAATAAAAATATCCTTACTTTCCCTTCCTCATTCATTTGCTACAAAATCATGTGTAGAAAATTGGTTCCTGAAAGACAAATAACATAGAAATGGAAAATTCAGATTTGGAAAAATCAGACAATTACAGTCTAAGATTATTTGCTATACTTTCTCTTAGCACTGTAATGCTTTCTGGAATATTTATTTTTTAGCAAAGTAACTTATGGGCTACCAAATGTATTTGTGATCAAGCTTGTCAAAAGGACTTATTTTCTAAATCAGTTAAAATTTAAAATTTCTAAATTTTAAACTGCTGGTCTGGGGGTAGGGACTGGGAGGAAGGTTCATGAGGGAGGGGATATATCTATATCTATATCTATATCTGATTTTCATTGATGTATGGCAGAGACCACTGCAAACTGTAAAGCAATTATCCCCCCCAAAAATAAATAAGCTGTTGGTCATAATCTTTGAGTGAGTTGTAAGATTTAGCATTGCTTTATTAATCTTTTAATTTTTCATATTTTATATATACAAATAAACACAAATGTGTGCTCTGTGTCAAATGCATTTGTTTTTTGTTGTTGTTTTGTAAAAAAATTGGGAGCTATCATATTAAAGAGCCTGAGTAATTTGACCATGTTTAATGGAAACATTTGAATTCCCTGAGGCAAGATTAACTCAAGGTATAAATGAACTAAATGAATGCTTATAACATGTTGACTGAAGAATATAAGCAATATTTCCTCAGGAATTTAACTCCTCAAATAGTGGCCAAAGCACCACACTCTTTCCTTAAAGTCTCATCATCAGTACTTGTTTTTTTCAGTTTTATGGAGATATAATTGACATATTGTGTATGTTTAAGGTGTACAATGTATTGACTTGCTACATCTTTAAATGCAAAATCATTACCACCATAGTTTTAGCTACCATTGACATCCCATCACATAGTTACTATTTCTTTTCTGTGATCAGCACATTTCAGATCTAAAAATTTGCCTTCAGTATTCATGGATCAATCAACCATGGACGAAAAATATTTGGAAAAATCTAATTTCAGAAAGTTTCAAATGGTAAAACTTGAATTTGCTATGTATCACTAAAATTAAAAAAAAAAAAAAAAAGCATTTACACTGTATGGTTGCCAGGAGGGAAGGATGGAGGGAAGGGACAGTTAGGGAGTTTGGGATGGACAAGTACACATTGCTTTATTTTAAATGGATAACCAACAAGAACCTGCTGTATAAACTCTGCTCAATGTTATGTGGCAGCCTGGGTGAAAGAGGAATTTATGGGATACATGTATGGATACATGTATTCAAAATGGATGCATGTATATTTATGGCTGAGTCCCTTTGTTATCACCTGAGACTTTGGCAAAATTGTGCATTAGCTATACTCCAGTATAAAATAAGAAGTTTAATTAAAAAGATAATATAAAATAAATAATCCAGTGATGATTTAAAGTATATGGGAGGATGTGCATAGGTTATATGCAAATAGTACATCATTTTATTAAGGGAATTGAACATCCAGAGATTTTATATACAAAGTGGGTCTTGGAAACAATCCCCTGCAGATACCCAGAAATAACTGTACTCTCTTGGAACATTTAAGTATATGATATAGTATTATTAGCAAAAGTCACCATGCTATATATTAGATCTCCATATGTTAATTTTATAACTGTAAGTCTCTACCTTTTGTGCAATATCTGCTCATTTCCATTAATGCTTCTTAAAGATTATTACAAAACTGCTTCAGATCATTTTAAAGAAATAATTTTTACCAAAATAAGATGAATTTTAAGTCTAGTTATGATATTGGCTATTTTATTAATAGTAGAATGAAGCCATAGAAAGACTGGCTTTGAGGGGATAAGAGGTACAGGGCATACATACCATGTCTTCCTAATGAGACAGCCAGTAAGTTGAGTGATGGGGGGCTAGCAATGGGCACTAACTGGGAAAGGAAGAGGAGCTTGGACAGGAAATATGGTCCTTAAAAGCAAGAAGGAAAGAGTAAGGATATAGGGCCAGGAGAAGGAAGACCTTGGCAGTGTGATGCCCAAACTTGAATACTCTAACTTCTGAATACTGAAATGTTTGGCTACAAGTAGTCTGTAGATTATAACTGTTCAGCCATAGTGAATAATTTTAGGAATGATAGATAACAATATATTAATCTCCCTCCACATTATTTCCTCTAGACAAATATACCAGAGTTCCCTTTTTATCTGTAAAACAACAGAAAAAAAAGACCAATATCAGTTAATAGGAAGTAATATTGTAGAGTGGTTTTCTAATGTGCTTTTTAAATAACTACTTTCTGAAGAACATAAAGCCAGTATATTATTACCCCCAGATAAAAATCAGAGTGGTTATGAATCACACAAGTTCACAAACCTAGCAATTACTGGAGCAAAACTAAAATCTGAGTTTTTGCACTCCAAATCCTTTGCACTTTGATTGCATTAACCTGCTTTTCCTTTTGAGAGCAAACAAACAAAAAAAGGTACATTTTGCTTACCTCATAGCTTTGCCTGTGGCCTGCTACAACTTTAGGACATACTAAGAATATCTTATAAACCTGTGTAAATGTTTTGTCCTTTGCTTATTCATTCTCTTTTACTACTGGTTGAAAAATACTGCATTTCATAGAATCAAAGACTCTGCAAATTACAAAATCCAAGGATTAATATTAATTTTGATTAAGAAGGAAAAAAAAATAAGCAATTGACCCACATATAATGCTCTCATATCTCTTAAAATGTCCTTTAACAATTACTTCGAGTTACTTAGCTAACTCTAAAAATCACATTTTTATCACATATTCTCTCAGTTCAGTTCAGTTGCTCAGTTGTGTCCAACTCTTTGCCACCCTATGGGCTATAGCACGTCAGGCTTCCCTGTCCATCACCAACTTGCGGAGCTTACTCAAACTCATGTCCATAGAGTCAGTGATGCCATCCAGCCATCTCATCCTCTGTTGTCCCCTTCTCCTGCCTTCAATCTTTCCCAGCATCAGGGTCTTTTCAAATGAGTCAGTTCTTCACATCAGGTGACCAAAGTATTAGAGTTTCAGCTTCAGCATCAGTCCTTCCAATGACTGACTTCCTTTAAGATTGACTGGTTTGATCTCCTTGAAGTTCAAGGGACTCTCAAGAATCTTCTCCAACACCACAGTTCAAAAGCATCAATTCTTCAGCACTCAGCTTTCTTTAGAGTCCAACTCACATCCATACATGACTACTGGAAAAACCATAGCTTTGACTAGATGGATGGTTGTTGGAAAAGTAATGTCTCTGTTTTTCAATATGCTGTCTAGATTGGTCATAGCTTTTCTTCCAAGGAGCAAGTGTCTTTTAATTTCATGGCTGCAGTCACCATCTGCAGTGATTTTGGAACCCAAGAAAATAAGTCTGTCACTGTTTCCATTGTTTCCCCATCCATTTGCTGTGAAGTGATGGACTGGATGCCATGATCTTCATTTTATGAATGTTGAGTTTTAAGCCAGCCTTTTCACTCTCCTCTTTCACTTTCATCAATAGGCTCTTATGTTCCTCTTCACTTTCTGCCATAAGGATGGTGTCATCTGCATATCTGAGGTTATTGATATTTCTCCTGGCAATCTTGATTCCAGTTTGTGCTTCATCCAGCCTTGCATTTCACATGATGTACTCGACAAGTTAAATAAGCAGGGTGACAATATACCGCCTTGATGTACTCCTTTCCCTATTTGGAACCAGTCTTTTGTTCCATGTCCAGTTCTAACTGTTGCTTCCTGACCTGCATATAGATTTCTCAGGAGGCAGGTCAGGTGGTCTGGTATTCTCATCTCTTGAAGAATTTTCCACAGTTTGTTGTGATCCACGCAGTCAAAGGATCTGGCACAGTCAATAAAGCAGAAGTAGTTGTTTTTCTGGAACTTTCTTGCTTTTATGATGAGCCAACGAAAAGAAGCCTGGTATGTGGCAGTTCATGGGGTGCAAAGAATTGCACAGGACTTTAAGACTGAACGGCAACAGTAAGGAGAGAAAGGTGTCATAAGGCATGTGATCAGTTCATGCACAACTCTTTGTTTTATTGATTGTGAGGAAACAGGGTGGTGCCACAGGGTTTAAATGAGTAATTTTTAAGCTCCAGTAGGCCTGGGTGCTATGTGTTTATGGTCATCACGTATTTAATATCTTCCATTTAGTGGGGGTTTTAGTGTCTCTGCAACAACTCAGTAAATGTGCACCAGATACTGTTATCTAGACTAAAGCAGAGGATATGGGAGATGGATCTATCCCAGGAAGGTCCGATAGGATCCTATTTGATTACATAAGTTCTTGCTTGATTTTGTTAATAGTAAGAGCAGATTGTATAATCTGAATAAAACCCTCTGTAGGTCAGGTCACAAGGCAAAGAACAACAACAAATGGGTGAAGATGAACCTGAGTAAAGGTGAGCACTAATTTGAGAGTGCTTTTCCATTATGACTTCTGACCTCAGAAGTGACTGAGAAGGTGAGAAAGTAAACAGTGCTTTTAAAACAGGGACAAAAATTAGAGTTCAATATTGCCAAGTGGGAGGCCCTAGTAAGAGCCTCCACACTTTGAGATTATTACCGGCAACACTAACATGGATAGAATAGGAAGATAAAATAATTAACTTAGAAACTCCATTAGGGAATTGTAGATAGGGACTCTTTGAGGCTTTGGGAGACCACATTCAGACTAATGATCACTCAAAAAAGATGGGAAAATTCTGAAACAATGTCAGCTTGCTTAACTCATAAAGCAAAAACAAGTCAAGTAAAACCAAAGTCAGATTGGCTTGCTTAACAATAAAATCAAGATAACTTGCTTAGCAACAAAACCATGCAACAGAAGCAAGAGGCATGTCCCAAAAACATAAGATAATGGTGGCATGGGGCCTACATTCTGCCCAGTGAGCTCAGTGAGTTTATAACCACCCGAACATGCTCTTTGGCCCCTAAAATATATTCTTAGCACAGTGCCCCGCAAACAATAAAATGATACTATAAAACAAGGCCTACGAACTGCCCAGTGGTATCATCAAGCTAATGACCCCCAAAACAAGCTCTGTGCACACACAAAAAAACAATCATTTATGGAAAGGTGAGTTTTCAAAATGAAAGACCTGAAAATATTTTTTCCAAAATGCTATGATAGTCCTGGCCTGACCATATAGGGACAAGTAAACTTCCCTGCCCTCCCTGGGGGAGGAACTGATGTTGCAAATGTGACATCTAGTCAAGAAAGACTAAGAAGTTATTCTCCCCCTTCCCTCTCTTCCTTGGATTATAAAATTGTAACCCATTGAGTACTCGGGGAAGTGCAACACTTGCCTGCCTGCTAGTAAACCTTACAAGCATCCTATCCTAATAAATCACTTCTTATCTATCACTTTGCCTCAAGCTGAATTTGTTTCTATGTTAAGACATAAAGGACTGTGGTGCTGGAGCTCTTTGGAGCTCTGAAAGTGACACCTAACAGCTTCAGCTAGTGACTATGGCAAGATTGTGGTAAGATAAGAAGGTCTGAGGTCTGGTCCTAGTAGGCCCATGGGATACCTCTGGCCAGGAGTTCCAGGGAAGATGCTCCACTGATGACAGTCCATTTCACTCCAGCCAGTCAACCCCAAATGCTTTGAGGCTCTGATTGGGTTCCTAGGTACAGGCCAGGGGAATGAAGATATGGATGTTTAAAGATATGGAACTGGAGGAACGATGGCAGTCTGTATGAGTTGCCATAGGAAAGTGGTATGGAAATATGGGAGGTATCTTAGTGCAAGTACAAGAGATAAGGGAAATGGCATATAGAAAGGAAGAAATTTCACTGTTTGGGATGCTTTGATCAGGTTTGAGTCCTGGCTACAAAGATACATAAAAAGGCAGTGGAACAGGTATGTTTGTGCACATCAAACAGCTAGCCCAGAATAAAGCCAGTTGCTGTATGATGTTGCAGGATTTAGCAATCTATAATCTTCTCTTTCACTCTGAGGTTTTCCTTCTACAGTAAGTTCTACATCTGTTTCTGTTCCATTTCTTTTCTTTTAATTCCAAGACCTGTATAATCACCAGAGTGTAACAATTCATTCTTCTTAGTTTGTCATGGAACCAGCTTATAGGACTTAAAGTACTTTTCCATAATTACTAGGAGTGCTCAATTGAGGAGGACCTACCAGGCTCCGATGTCAGTCTTTTCCTCCTTCTGGCTCTTGCAAATGTTAACTCTTTTATATCTGACTTGAAGCCAGAACAATTTCAGATTATTGTTGGCAGCTCTAGGAACATCTTCGGTATATTCATTAGTGCTAGAGCACTAACATCTGGTTGGGAGACTTCTTTGGAAGGGATACAATGTAAAGTCATAAGTGCAAGTCTTGATCAAATTACACACAAACAAAAATTTTGGCTAGTTCAGGAATCAGAGACATCTCCCCAGGTTTGGGTCTAAGATGGGTCAAACTGAATCAATCCCAGTTGACACCCCTCTGGGACATGTACTCCAAGATTGGAAAAAAATGTGAAAAGGAAAAAGCTTACCAGGGTATATAACCAGGTTTGGCTGCAATGTATGTAAATTAAAAAGAATACATTTGAATCAGTTCTATTGAGGTGGATGAAACTGGAGCCGATTATACAGAGTGAAGTAAACCAGAAAGAAAAACACCAATACAGTATATTAACTCATATATATGGAATTTAGAAAGATGGTAGTGATAACCCTGTATGCGAGACAGCAAAAGAGACACAGATGTATAGAACAGTCTTTTGGACTCCGTGGGAGAGGGAGAGGGTGGGATGATTTGGGAGAATGGCATTGTAACATGTATAATATCATATAAGAAATTAATCACCAGTCCAGTTCAATGCAGGATACAGGATGCTTGGGGCTGGTGCACTGGGATGACCCAGAGGGATGGTACGGGGAGGGAGGTGGGAGCGGAGGGGTTCAGGATTGGGAACATGTGTATACCCGTGGCGGATTCATGTTGATGTATGGCAAAACCAATACAATATTGTAATTAGCCTCCAATTAAAATAAATAAATTAAAAAAAAAAAAAGAAAGCCAAGAAAAGTGACCACTGAATGGGTCTCTAAATTGTACTACTATATTGTAATTAAATTTACAGTGTAGAAGGGAATGAAAATGGAGTGAAATACCATATGTTCAAATTTTTATGACCTTGCATTTGGAAACTGTAACAGGAAGAGAATAAAATATATGTGCAACCCAGAAAACTAATTTAAGGAAGGAATCAGAGAACATTTTAGCTGACACAGCTTATGGGGCCATGCAAACACCAGATCCCCCACAGAAAGAAGCTGCTGCTCTTGCAGCAGCAGCTGTCCTGGCAGGAGCCATTCCCCACCCTCCTGGAGAAGCTATTGTGCCAACAGAGGCTCCCACATCTTCAAGAGCTGCTACTCCTGTTGAAGCTAAAATCCCAGAGGAAACTGTACCCAACAGTGAGGAGAGGCCACCACCACATTCCAGAACTCCTTCTCTATATCCTGAGTTATCCAAGGGACCCTATCTCAGCCCAGTTCCACGCATAGTGGCCTAAGTTACCAGCCAACTGCCCGTACACTCTTGCCTCTGAGGGAAGTTCCAGATAGTAATCAAGGAACAATAAGAGTCCATGTGCCCTTTTTGATGTCTGATCTAAGGCTGGCAGAGGATAAATTGGGAAGTTTTTCTGAGGACCCTGAACTTTACTAAGCAGCTTACCAGGTTAATGAGATCCTTTGATCCTACTTGGGGAGATTTACAAATTTTAGTATTCCACTGCTGCATCCCAGATGAAAACAGCATATAATACTAGCAGCCAGAGCTCATCCTGACCAAATGGCAACTAGAGCCCAACAGGGACATGCAGTCTTTCATGTGGGGAATTACACCATCCCTGTGGCTGATCCACAGTGGAATTACCAGATAAATTCTATTGATAGGCACAGATGCAACCATATGACTAACTATTTGAAAGAAGGCATGAAGAAACTTACAGTAAAGTCTGTTAACTATGAGAAAGTAAAAGAAGTCCAGCAGGGACCAGATGAAAATCCAGCAGCTTTTGAAAGGAGATTAATGGAAGCTTTTAGAAAGTATACATACGTGGATCCATCGTCCTCCAAGGGACAGCCCCTTTGGCTATCTATTTCATAGCCCAATCTGCCCCAGATACCAGGTACAAAATTCAAAAGGAGACTTCTAGTCCCAGACACCTAGGAATGATTTGCTCTAATTGGTTTATTCAGCTTTCAATAACAGGGATATGACCAAAAAGGCTGAATGCATGCACAGAGATAAACAAAAGGCCCAAATGAGTGCAATGGATTTTGTCCACTCAGTCCACTCAGGGACCACCAAGGAGAGGCCAGGCTTTGTGGGCCAATCTGGTCATGGTGGGCCACAAGGCCCATGGATCCTAGACAAAATCAGTGTGCCCTGTGTGTATAAAACGGACGTTGGAGGAAAGACTGTGGTCAATACAGTCTTTGCAAACAGCTAAAACATTGGCAGAGGGAATGCCCCAGATGCCAGTAAGCAATGGGGGCCCCTTGGCCACTTAAAATTTCACAGTCAGAAGACTGACAGGATCCAAGATCAGAAGTGGCCCTGCCGAGAGATTCCTTCTACATAACTAATACCAAGCCTTGGGTTATCACTGAAGTGGAAGGCCACTTGATAGAATTTCTTGTAGACACTGATACAACCTTACCAGTCTTAACCCAAATGATTGGAAATCTTAGTGGTCATAAGGCATAAGTTATGAACGTATCAAGAAAAAGACAGGGGCACAGTTTCCTGGAAACCCTTGTGTGCAACATTAATGGCAACAACTTTTACATTCCTTTTTGTTTGTGCCTGAATGCCCTATCCCTTTAATAGGAAGAAATTTATTAATCAAGTTTGGGGCCACTCTGTTCTCAAAGGACAAGGAAAACTTATTCATCATCAAATGATTTAAACAGAGAATAAAAAGTAACAGACTGAGTCTACAATTGAGATAGAAATCTTAGCAAACCCTGAAGTTTAAAACACTGAGGTGCCAGGCTTAGCCAAAGACATTCAGCCAGTAGTTATCAGGCTAAGACCTGGATGGAAATATCCATGTAAAAAACAATATCCTTCAAAGCTAGAAGCCCCAGACAGAAATTTCTCTTGTAGTGAAGAAGTATGTTTCATATGGATTATTGGTACCCTGTCAGTCACCATGTAATACTCTGATATTACTCATTCTTAAAGCCCACTGAAGAATATTGATTTACACTAGACCCAAGGGCTATTAATGAAGCCGTGGAACCAATTTATCCTATTGTTCCTAATCTTTATACTACCCTGAATCAGATTCCAGGGGAAGCAAATTGGTTTATTGTGTTAGATTTAAAGGATTTTTTTTCTGTATCCCCTTGGCATAGGAATATCACTTCCTGTTTGTCTTTCAGCAGACAGACTTCAAAACAAAAAGAAACCTGACAATACACCTGGATCCGGCTTCCTCAAGGATTCAGGAACAGCCCACATATTTTTGGAAATGCTTTAGCACAAGATTTGAAAGGAATAAATTTATTGAACGGTCATTCTACAGTAATATGTAGGATTTTAAATAGCAAGTTCTTTTCATAGCAAATTCTTCAAAAAAAACACATCAAATTAAACTACTGTTAAGGCCCTAATTCATTGGTGGGAAAAGGGCTATTGGATATCAAAATCTAAAGCACAAATTTCTAAACAAAAGTACATTATCTAGGATGCATGCTTATTACAGGAAAAAAATATGTGGCTGTTGATAGAATAATATTAATTCAAAACTTGAAGCCAACCAAAAACAGTGAAACAGCTTACAGTCTTTTTGTGGGTGACTGAATATTATCGGATTTGGATTCCTGGCTATGGGTTAGATGTCAAACCACTGCTAAAAGCTAAAACAAAGCACAGAAACTGGTCCATTAAATCGGGGGAAAATAGAAGAACTGGTCTTTTACACTCTAAAGGAAAAATTACTATACTCCAGCTCTGGGGTTTCCTAATTTAGAAAAAAACTTTTTTTTTTTTTTCTGTTTGTAACTGAAGGTGGGGTTGCAGCTCCCCAGGATGTAGGCCCTACCTATAAACCTGTTGCATATCCATCTAAGGGTCTGGACCAAACAACAAGAGGATGGTCACCTTGCTTACAAGTGGTTGTAGCAACTGTCTTACTAGTAACTGAGGCTACTGAACTGACAGAGGGCAAGAGGATGACAGTATTCACACCCCATCGAGTAGTTTCAGTTTTACAAAAAAAGGGGACCACTGGATGACTGGAGGACACATCATTAAGACCTTGATTGTGCCCTTCTCTTGGACACGCCAGAAGTAAATTTAAAGGTATGCCAAATTTTAAACCCAGTGACTTTCCTCCCCAATCTACATATAGAAGGAGATGAGAAAGCTGCTTCATGACTGTATACAGCCTATTAAACAAATTTATTCTAGTAGACCTGACTTTTAAAAAGCTCCAGTTGATAATCCTGATGTTGAATGGTATACAGATGATGCAGTTTTATTGAAGAAGGAAAGAGAAAGGCAGGATATCCTGTAATGAGTGTTTATGACACTGTAAAATATGGACTTCTTCCCAAGTGGCTTTCTTCCCTCTTTCCAGAGGGCTGAACTTATAACATTAATTATGGCACTTAAACTGGCAAAGAGAAGAAAGCCACAATTTATACAGACACTGTTGTTGTTCAGTAGTTAACCCATGCCCAACTCTTCACAACCCCACAGGCTGCAGCATGCCAGACTTCCCTGTCCTTCACTATATCCCAGAGTTTGCTCAAATTTCGTGTCCATTGAGTTGGTGATGCCATCCAACAAATCTCATCTTCTATTCCCCCTTTTCCTCTTGCCCTTAATCTTGCCCAGCATCAAGGTCTTTTCCAATGAGTCAGCTCTTTGAATCAGGAGGCCAGAGCGTTGGAGTTTCACCTTTAGCATCAGACATTCCAATGCATATTCAAAGTTGATTTCCTTTAGAGTTGACTGGCTTGATGTTCTTACAGTCCAAGGGACTCTCAAGAGTCTTCTCCAGCACCACAATTCAAAAGCATCAATTCCTTAGTGCTCAGCCTTCCTTATGGTCCAATTCTCACATCCATACATGACCATCAGAAAAACTATAGTTTTGACTACATGGACTTTTGTCAGCCAAGTGAAGTCTTTGTTTTTTAATATGCTGTCTAGGTTGGTCATAGCTTTTCTTCCAAGGAGCAAGTGTCTTTTAATTTCATAGCTGCAGTCACCATCCACATTGATTTTGTGTGATAGGTTGCTTCAGTCATGTTTGAGTCTTTGTGACCCTGTGGACTGTAGCCCTGAACTGAATTGGACGGTAGCCCACCAAGCTCCTCTGTCCATGGGATTCTTCAGGCAAGAATACTACAGTGGGCTGCCATTCCCTTCTCCAGGGGATCCTTCTGACCCAGGGATTGAACTCACATCTTCTTAAGCTCCTGCACTGCAGGCAGATCCTTTACCACTGAGCCACAGGGAAGCCCACAGTTTCAGAACTGAAGAAAATAAAATTTGCTGCTCTTTCCACTTTTTTCCCCATATATTTGCCATGAATTGATGGGAATAGATGCCATGATCTTAGTTTCTTGAATGCTGAGTTTTAAGCCAGCTTTTTCATTGTCCTCTTTCACTTTCATTAAAAGGCTCTTTAGTTCCTTTATGTTTTCTGCCATTAGAGTGGTATGATCTACATATCTGAGGCTACTGATATTTCTTGCAGTAATCTTGATTTCAACTTGACTCAGCCAGCCTTGTATTTTGCATGATGTACTCTGCATATAAGTTCCATAAGCAGGGTGACCATATAGAGCCCTGATGTATTCCATTCCCAACTTTGAATTAGTCCATTGTTCCTTGACAGTATTAACTGTTGTTTATTGTCCTGCATACAGGAGACAGGTAAGGAGGTGTGGTACTCCCATCTCTTTAAGAATTTTCACAGTTTGTTGTGATCATCATATCTACTACTGTGGGCAG
Source organism: Bos indicus x Bos taurus (assembly GCF_003369695.1). NCBI lineage: Eukaryota > Metazoa > Chordata > Mammalia > Artiodactyla > Bovidae > Bos > Bos indicus x Bos taurus. The sequence continues at coordinate 67,610,659 of NC_040090.1, forward strand.
GAATTCCTTAGAACAAATGGAGTAGCCATCGTAGTCAACAAGAGTCTGAAATGCAGTACTTGGATGCAATCTCAAAAATGACAGAATGATCTCTGTTCATTTCCAAGGCAAGCCATTCAACATCATGGTAATTCAAGTCTATGCCCCAACCAGTAATGTTGAAGAAGCTGAAGTTGGACAGTTCTCTGAAGACCTACAAGACCTTTTAGAAATAACACCCAAAAAAGATGTCCTTTTCATTATAGGGGACTTGAATGCAAAAGTAGGAGGTCAAGAAACACCTGGAGTAACATGCAAATTTGCCCTTGGATTACAGAATGAAGCAGGGCAAAGACTAATAGAGTTCTGCCAAGAGAATGCATTGGTCATAACAAACACCCTCTTCCAACAACACAAGAGAATACTCTACACATGGACACTACCAGATGGCCAGCACTGAAATTAGATTGATTATATTCTTTGCAGCCGATGATGGAGAAGCTCTATACAGTCAGCACAAACAAGACTGGGAGCCTACTGTGGCTCAGATCATGAACTCATTGTTAAATTCAGACTTTAATTGAATAAAGTATGGAAAAACCACTAGACCATTCAGGTATGACCTAAATCAAATCCCTTATAATTATACAGTGGAAGTGAGAAATAGATTTAAGGGACAAGATCTGATAGACAAAGTACCTGATGCGCTATGGACGGAGGTTCATGACATTGTATAGGAGACAGGGAGCAAGACCATCCCCAAGAAAAAGAAATGCAAAAAGGCAAAATAACTGTTTGAGGAGGCCTTACAAATAGCTGTGAAAAGAAGAGAAGTGAAAAGCAAAGGAGAAAAGGAAAGATATAACCATCTGAATGCAGCGTTACAAAGAATAGCAAGGAGAGATAAGAAAGCCTTCCTCAGCGATCAATGCAAATAGGGGAAAGCAACAGAATGGGAAAGACTAGAGATCTCTTCAAGAAAATGAGAGATACCAAGGGAACATTTCATGCAAAGATGGGCTCGATAAAGGACAGAAATGGTATGGACACAAAGAAGCAGAAAATATTAAGAAGAGGTGGCAAGAATACACAGAAGAACTGTACAAAAAAGACCTTCACCATCCAGATTATCACAATGGTGTGATCATTCACCTAGAGCCAGACATCCTGGAGTGTGAAATCAAGTGGGCCTTAGGAAGCAGCACTCTGAACAAAGCTAGTGGAGGTGACGGAATTCCAGTTGAGCTATTTCAGATCCTAAAAGATGATGCTGTGAAAGTGCTGCACTCAATATGCCAGCAAATTTGGAAAACTCAGCAGTGGCCACAGGACTGGAAAAGGTCAGTTTTCATTCCAAACCCAAAGAAAGCCAATGCCAAAGAATGCTCAAACTACCACACAATTGCAATCATCTCACACACTAGTAATGATCAAAATTCTCCAAGCCAGGCTTCAGCAATATGTGAACCGTGAACTTCCAGATGTTCAAGCTGGTTTCAGAAAAGGCGGCGGAAACAGAGATCAAATTGCCAACATCTGCTGCATCATCGAAAAAGCAAGAGAGTTCCAGAAAAACATCTATTTCTGCTTTATTGAGTATGCCAAAGCCTTTGACTGGGTGGATCACAATAAACTGTGGAAAATCCTGAAGGAGATGGGAATACCAGACCACCTGACCTGCCTCTTGAGAAACCTGAATGCAGGTCAGGAAGCAACAGTTAGAACTGGACATGGAAAAACAGACTTGTTCCAAATAGGAAAGGAGTACGTCAAGGCTGTATATTGTCACCTTGCTTATTTAACTTATATGCAGAGAACATCACGAGAAACGCTGGGCTGGAGGAAGCACAATCTGGAATCAAGATTGTTGGGAGAAATATCAATAACCTCAGATATGCAAATTATACCACCCTTATGGCAGAAAGTGAAGAAGAACTAAAGAACCTGTTGATGAAAGTGAAAGGGGAGAGTGAAAAAGTTGGCTTAAAGCTCAACATTCAGAAAACTAAGATGATGGTAACCAGTCCAATCACTTCATGACAAATAGATGGGGAAACAGTGGAAACAGTGGCTGATTTTGTTTTTCTGGGCTCCAAAATCACTGCAGATGGCGACTATAGCCATGAAATTAAAAGACGCTTACTCCTCGGAAGGAAAGTTACGACCAGCCTAGATAGCATATTAAAAGGCAGAGACATTACTTTGCCAACAAAGGTCCATCTAGTCAAGGCTATGGTTTTTCCAGTGGTCATGTATGGATATGAGAGTTGGACTGTGAAGAAAGCTGAACATAGAAGACTTGATGCTTTTGAACTGTGGTGTTGGAGCAGACTCCTGAGAGTCCCTTGGACTGCAAGGAGATCCAACAAGTCCATCTAATGGAGATCAGTCCTGGGTGTTCATTGGAAGGACTAATATTGAAGCTGAAACTCCAGTACTTTGGGCACCTGATGGGAAGAGCTGATTCATTTGAAAAGACCCTGATGCTGGGAAAGATTGAGGGCAGGAGGAGAAGGGGATGACAGTGGATGAGATGGTTGGATGGCATCACCAACTCAATGGACATGAGTTTGGGTGAACTCCAGGAGTTGGTGATGGACAGGATGGCCTGGCGTGCTGCGGTTCATGGGGTTGCAAAGAGTTGGCCAGTCAAAGGCTTTAGTGTAGTCACTGAAGTAGATGTTTGGAATTCCCTTGGTTTTTGTATGATCCAACAAATGTTGGAAGTTGGATCTCTAGTCCTTTGTCTTTTCTAAACCCAGCTTGTCATTCTGGAATTGCTCGGTTCACCTACTGTTGAAGCCTAGCTTGAAGGATCCTGAGCATTTCCTTGACAGCATGTGAAATGAGCACAATTGTATGGTAGTTTCACCATTCTTTGGCATTGCATTTCTTTGAGATGGGAGTGAAAACTGACCTTTTCCAGGCCTGTTGTCACTACTGAGTTTTCCAAATTTGCTAACATATTGAGTTCAGCACTTTTACAGCTTCATCTTTTAGGGTCTGAAATAGCTAAGCTGGAATTGCATCACGTCTACTAGCTTTGTTGGTAGTAATGCTTCGTAGGGCCCATTCGGCTTCACATTCCAAGATGTCTGGCTCTAGATGAGTGACCACATCATCATGGCTATCTGGGTTAAGGCCTTTTTATGGATAGTTCTTCTGTGTATTCTTGCCACCTCTCAGTCTTTTCTGTTTCTGTTAGGTCTTTGCCATTTTTGTCCAATATTGTACTTATCTTTGTATGAAATGTTCCCTTGGTATTTCCAATTTTATTGAAGAGATCTCTATCTAGTCTTTCCCATTCTATTTTTTCCCTCTATTTCTTTGCATTGCTCACTTAATAAGGTTTCCCTTTCTCTCCTTGCTATTCTCTGGAACTCTGCATTCAGTAGCGTATATTTTCCCCTTTCTCCCATGGTTTTTGCTTCTCTTCTTTTCTCAACTATTTGTAAGGCCTCCTCAGTCAACCACTTTGCCTTTTTGCATTTCTTTTTCTTTTGGATCATTTTGGTCATCACCTTCTGTACAATGTTATCAATCTCAACCCATAGTAATTTAAGCAGTCTGTCTACCAGATCTAATCCCTCAAATCTATTTATCACCTCCACTGCATAATCATAAGGGATTTGTTTTGGGTCATACCTTAATGGCTTAGTTGCTTTCCCTATTTTCTTCAACTTAAATCTTAATTTTGAAATTAGGAGCTCGTGATCTGAGCCACAGTCAGCTCCAGTTCTCTCTTTTGGTGACCATATAGAACTTCTCCATCTTCATCTGCAAAGAGTATAATCAATCTTATTTCAGTGTTGACTATTTTGTGATATCCATGTGTAGAATCGTCTCTTCTGTTGTTAGAAGTGAGTGTTTGGTATGACCAGTGCATTCTTTTGTCAAGACTCTGTTAGCCTTTACCCTGCTTCATTTTGTACTCCAAGGTCAAACTTACCTGTTAGTCCAGTTATTTCTTAACTTCCTACTTTTGTATTCCAATCCCCTATCATGAAAAGGACAACTTTTTTTTTTTGGTGTTAGTTCTATAAGGTCTTGTCTTCATAGAACCATTCAACTCCAGCTTCTTCAGCATTAGTGGTTGGGGCACAGATTAGGATTACTGTGATAGTCAATGGTTTGCCTTGGAAATGAGCAGAGATCATTCTGTTGTTTTTGACACTGCACCCAAGTACTGCATTTCTGACTCTTTCTTCACTATGAGGGTACTCCAAATTTTTTAAGGGATTCTTTCCCACAGTAGTAGATATAATGGTAATATGAATTAAATTCTCCCATTCCCCTCCATTTTAGTTCACTGACTCCTACAATGTTGATGTTTACACTTGCCATCTCCTGCTTGACCATGTCAGGTTAACTTGATTCATACATAGGACATAACATTGCAGGTTCCTATGCAATATTGTTCTTTACAGTATTGGACTTTACTTTCACCACCAGATAGGTACACAACTAAGAGTCACTTGCACTTTGGCCTAGGCTCTTCATTCTTTCTGGAGCTTTTTCTCCACTCTTTCCTAGTAGCATACAGACTCTAAGTATTGCTTTTTGATTCTCCATGCTCATGTCACTATTTGGAGGGAAAGGCGCATGCAAAATGCTAAGAAGTCTCTTCTTAAGTATGAAAAGGAAATCCTTAAATTATTAAAGGCAGTATAGGATGCTAAAGAAATACTTGTGGTACACTGTAAGGGACACCAACCTCTAGCTTCTGGGTTAGAAAATGGAAAGGGAAATCATTGAGCTGATGAGAGACAAAGAGAGCAGCTTGTAAGTTAATAGACAGCATTCAGGCAGTTTTAAAATTCCCAAGCCTAGTAGAAGAAATGCTACAAACTTGCTACTCCAAGGAAGAGGAGGACTGGGCTAAAAGCAGAGGATTAATAAATCAAAGAGGATGAAAGTGAAAGTGAAGTCACTCAGTTGTGTCTGACTCTTTGAGACCCCATGGACACCAGGATCCTCTGTCCATGGGATTTTCTAGGCAAGAGTACTGGAGTGGGTTGCCATTTCCTTCTCCAAAATAAAAGAACTGTGATTCCACAAGTCCAACAGTAAAAACTAATTAAGGCTTTACACAAAACTTCCCATTATGAATATGAAGTTTTTGGAATTTGTTAATATATTTGTTTATGGGAAGGGAAATGAAGACTGTGGTGGCACAGATCACCAAATCATGTGACACCTACTTACAAAATAACCCTAAAACTTTGCCACTTTCCCCTGTATTAGTTAAACCTGTTCAACACAGAGGAAGCTATCTAGGAGAGGTTTGGCAGATTGATTCCACTCAAATGCCCAGGTCCCAAGGATATAAATATTTGTTATTGATGGTAGACACATTTACAAGTTGCATAAAGGCATTCCCTATATGAACTGAGTGGGCTTCAAAAGTAACAAAAAATTTACTTAAGGAAATAATCCCTTGCTTTGGTTTACCTCAATCTATACAAAGTGATAATGAGCCCACTTGACTGCCTAGATACTAAGTCACTTCAGTCATGTCTGACTCTTTGCAACCTATGGACTGTAGACCACCAGGCTCCCCTTTCCACAGGATTCTCTAGGCAAGAATACTGGAGTGGATTGCTATGCTGTCTTCCAGAGGATCTTCCTGACCCAGGAATTGAATCTGCGTCTCCTGTGCCTCCTATATTGCAGGTGGATTCTTTACCGCTGAGCCACCAAGGAAGCCCAAATGGCCTGCATATTTCTCTAAAATCACCCAACAAGTATATAAAACTTTAGAAGTAAGGTATTTCTTTCTTGCTGCACGGAGGTCCCAATCCTCAGGAAAAGTAGAAAAGATGAATGAGTTAGCTCACAGTGAAGTGAACTATAGCTGAATTATGCCAAGAGACTGGAGAAAAATGGGTCCAAGTATTAACAGTTTCTCTAATGAGAATAAGAGCAGCCTAAGGAATAACTAAAGGTCAGTCCCTATGAGTTAATGTATGGGAGAACTTTCTTAACAAATGACTTTGTGTTAAATGAAAAAGCAACTGTACTTAAAGATTATGCTATTAATCTAGGACAAGTACAATGGGCTCTAAAAATCATAGGAAAATATATTGTCAGATAAGACAGAGATTCATCAAAACACTGTTAACATCAATCCGAGAGATTGGGTTCTAATTAAAAGTTAGAAAGAGGGGTCATCCAATGATCAGTTATGACCAAGGTGGTTAGAAAAGGTCAACCTCCCAAGATTGAACCAGGAAGAAACAGAAATTATGAACTACCCAATTACAAACACTGAAATTGAAACAGTGATCAAAAATCTCCCCAAAAGACTTTAATGCCCATCTCACACCTATGGATAGATCAACCAAACAGAAAATTATCAAGGAAATACAAACTTTAAAGGATACTATGGACCAGTGAGATCTAATTGATCTCTATAGGACATTTCACCCCCAAACAATGAATTTCACCTTTTTCTCAAGTGGCACACGGAATATTCTCCAGGCTAGATCACAACCTGGGCCATAAATCTAGCTTTGGTAAATTCAAAAAAATTGAAATTATTTCAAGTATCTTTTCTGTTCATAATGTGGTAAGATTAGATGTCAATTATAGGAAAAAAGGATCTTCACAACCAAGATAATCACGATGGTGTGATCACTCACCTAGGGCCAAACATCCTGGAATGTGAAATCAAGCGGGCCTTAGAAAAAATGACTATGAACAAAGTTAGTGGAGGTGATGGAATTCCAGTTGAGCTATTTCAAATCCTGAAAGATGATGCTGTGAAAGTGCTGCCCTCAATATACCAGCAAATTTGGAAAACTCAGCAGTGGACACAGAACTGGAAAAGGTCAGTTTTCATTCCAATCCCAAAGAAAGGCAATGCCAAAGAATCCTCAAACTACTGCACAATTGCACTCATCTCACATGCTAGTAAAGTAATGATCAAAATTCTCCAAGCCAGGCTTTAGTAGTACGTGAACTGTGAACTTTCAGATATACAAGCTGGTTTTAGAAAAAGCACAGGAAACAGAGATCAAATTGCCAACATCTGCTGGATCATCAAAAAAGCAAGAGAGTTCCAGAAAAACATCTATTTCTGCTTTTTGACTATGCCAAAACCTTTGACTGTGTGGATCACAATAAACTGTGGAAAATTCTGAAAGAGATGGGAATATCAGACCATCTGACCTGCTTCTTGAGAAACCTGTATGCAGGTCAGGAAGCAACAGTTAGAACTGGACATGGAACAACAGACTGGTTCCAAATAGGAAAGGCTGTATATTGTCACCCTGTTTATTTAACTTTTATGCATAATCCATCATGAGAAATGCTGGGCTGGAGTAAGCACAGGCTGGAATCAAGATTGCTGGGAGAAATATCAATAACCTCAGATATGCAGATGACACCACCCTTATGGCAGAAAGTGAATAAGAACTAAAGAGCCTCTTGATGAAAGTTAGAGAGGAGAGTGAAAAAGTTGGCTTAAAGCTCAACATTCAGAAAACGAAGATCATGGCATCTGGTCCTATCATTTCATGGCAAAAAATGGAGAAACTGGCAGACTTTTTTTTCTGGGCTCCAAAATCAGTGCAGATGGTGAATTGCAGCCATGAAACTAAAAGACACTTACTTCTTGGAAGGAAAGTTATGACCAATCTAGACAGCATATTAAAAAGCAGAGACATAACTTTGTCAACAAAAGTCTGTCTAGTCAAGGCTGTGGTTTTTCCAGTGGTCATATATGGATGTGAGTGTTGGACTCTAAAGAAAGCTGAGCTCCGCAGAATTGATGCTTTTGAACTGTGGTGTTGGAGAAGACTCTTGGGAGTCCCTTGGACTGCAAGGAGATCCAACCAGTCCATCGTATAGGAGATCAGTCCTGGGTGTTCATTGGTGGGACTGATGTTGAAGCTGAAACTCTAATATTTTGGCCACCTGATGTGAAGAGCTGACTCATTTGAAAAGACCCTGATGCTGGGAAAGATTGAGGGCATGAGGAGCAGGGGACAACAGAGGATGAGATGGTTGGATGGCATTACTAACTCAATGGACATGGGTTTGGGTGGACTCTGGGAGTTGGTGATGGACAGGGATTTCTGGCGTACTGTGGTTCATGAGGTCTCAAGGAGTCGGACACGACTGAGCAATAGAAATGAACTGAACTGAAAGTCAGGAACAAGAAAAGGTGCCCATTCTCACCACTACTATTCAACAGAGTTTTGGAAGTTTTAGCCACAGCAATCAGAGAAGAAAAAGAAATAAAAGGAATCCAGACTGGAAAAAAAGAAGTAAAACCCTCACTGTTTGCAGATGACATGATCCTCTACATAGAAAACCCTAAAGACACAACCAGAAAATTACTAGAGCTAATCAATGAATACACTAAAGTTGCATGATATAAAATTAACACACAGAAATGCCTTGCATTCCTATACACTAACAGTTAGATAACAGAAAGAGAAATTAAGGAAACAATTTCATTCACCCTTGTGACGAAAAGAATCAAACACTTAGGAATACATCTACCTAAAGAAACAAAAGACCTACATATAGAAAGCTATAAAACATTAATGAAAGAAATCAAAGATGACACAAATAGATGGAGAAATATACCATGTTCATGAATCAGAAGAATCAATATAGTGAAAATGAGTATATTACCTAAAGCAATCTATAGATTCAACACAGTCCCTTTCAAGCTACCAATAGTATTTTTCAGAGAAATAGAACAAATTATTTCACAGTTTGTATGGAAATACAAAAAACCTTGAATAGCCAAAGCAATGTTGAGAAAGAAGAATGGAACTGGAGGAATCAACCTGCCTGACATCAGATATACAACAAAGCTACAGCCATCAAGACAGTATGGTACCGGCGCAAAGAAAGAAATATAGATCAATGGAACAAAACAGAAAGCCCAGAGATATGTCCATGCACCTAAGCACACCTTATCTTTGACAAAGGAGGCGAGAATATACAATGGAGAAGAGACAATGTCTTTAATAAGTGGTGCTGGGAAAACTGGTCAACCACTTTAAAAAAATGAAACTAGAACACTTTCTAACACCACACACAAAGAAACTCAAAATGAATTAAAAATCTAAATGTAACACCAGAAACTATAAAACTCCTAGAGGAAAACATAGGCAAAACACTCTCTGACATAAATCACAGCAGGATGCTCTATGACCCACCTCCCAGAGTAATTGAAATAAAAGCAAAAATATACAAATGGGACATAATTAAACGTAAAACCTTTTGCACAACGAAGGAAATTATAAGCAAGGTGAAAAGACAGCCTTCAGAATGGGAGAAAATAATAGCAAACAAAGCAACTGACAAAGAATTAATCTAAAAAAATATACAAGCAGATTCTCCAGCTCAATTCCAGAAAAATAAAAAACCCAACCAAAAAATGGGCCAAAGACCTAAACAGATATTTCTCCAGAGAAAACATAAAGATGGCTAACAAACACATGAAAAGATGCTCAACATCACTCATTATCAGAGAACTGCAAATCAAAATGTACCAGAATGAGGTACCAACTCACGCCAGTCAGAATGGCTGCTCTCAAAAAGTCTATGAACAATAAGTGCTGGAGATTGTGCAGAGAAAAGGAAACCCTCTTACACTGTTGGTGGGAATGCAAACTGGAGAACAGTGTGGAGATTCCTTAAAAAAGTGGAAATAGAACTGCCATACAACCCAGCAATCCCACTGCTGGGCATACACACCAAGGAAACCAGAACTGAAAGAGACATATGTATGTCAACATTCATTGCAAAGCAACCTAGAGGTTCATCGGCAGATGAATGGATAAGAAAGCTGTGGTACATATACACAATGGAATATTACTCAGCTATTAAAAAGACACATTTGAATCAGTTCTAATGAGATGGATGAAACTGGAGCCTATTTTACAGAGTGAAGTAAGTCAGAATGAATAACACCAATATAGTATGCATGCATGCATGCTAAGTTGCTTCAGTCGTGTCCGATTCTGTGCGACCCCATAGACAGCAGCCCACCAGGCTCCCCTGCCCCTGGGATTCTCCAGGCAAGAGTACTGGAGTGGGTTGCCATTTCCTTCTCCAATGCAGGAAAGTGAAAAGTGAAAATGAAGTCACTCAGTCGTGTCCAACTCTTAGTGACTCCATGGACTGCAGCCTACCAGGCTCCTCTGTCCATGGGATTTTCCAGGCAAGAGTACTGGAGTGGGCTGCCATTGCCTTCTCCCAACCAATATAGTATATTAATGCATATATATGGAATTTAGAAAGATGGTAACAATGTCCATATATGCAGGACAGCAAAAGAGAGACAGATATAAAGAAAAGACTTTTGGACTCTGTGGGAGAAGGTGAGGATGGGATGATTTGAGAGAATAGTAATGAAACATATATATTTCCATATGTGAAATAGATCACCAGTCCCAATTTGATGCTTGAAATAGGGCACTCAATGCCAGTGTGCTGACACATCCCTGAGAGATGGGATGGGGAGGGAGGTGGGAAGGGGTTCAGGATGGGGGACACGTGTACACCCATGGCTGATTCATGTCACCGTATGGCAAAAACCACTACAATATTATAAAGTAATTAGCCTCCATTTAAAATAAATAATTAAAAAAAAAAAACTCCCCAAAAATAAAAGCCCAGCATCAGATGGCTTCACTGGGGAATTCTATCAGACATTTAGAGAAGACTTAATGCCTATTTTTCTGAAACTCTTCCAAAAAGTTGCAGAGGAAGGAACACTTTCAAACTCATTCTACGAGGCCACAATCACCCTTATACCAAAACCAGGCAAAGACAATATGAAAAAAGAAAATTACATGCCAATATCACTGATGAACATAAATGCAAAAATCCTCAACAGAATTTTAGCAAACAGAATTCAACAACACATTAAAAAGCTGATACACCATGATCAAGTCAGGTTTATTCCAGGGATGCAAGGATTCTTCAATATATGCAAAGCAATCAATGTGATACACCATATCAACAAATTGAAAGATAAAAACCACATGATCATCTCAACAGATGCAGAAAAAGCCTTTGACAAAATTCAGCACCCATTTATGATAAAAGTGCTTCAAAAAATGGGCAAAGAAGCAACCTACCTCACTATAGTAAAGGCCATATATGATAAGCCTACAGAAAACATTATTCTTAATGGTGAAAAACTGAAAGCATTCTCCCTAAGATCAGGAGCAAGACAAGGGTGTCCACTCTCACCACTATTATTCAACATAATTTTGGAAGTCCTAGCTATGGCAATTAGAGAAGAAAAAGAAATAAAAGAAATCCAGATCAGAAAACAAGAAGTAAAACCCTCACTGTTTAAAGATGACATGATACTATACATATAAAATCCAAAAGAAACTATCAAAAAATTACTAGAGCTAATCACTGAATTCAGCAAAGTCGTAGGATACAAGGTCAATACACAAAAATCACTTGCATTCCTATATACCAGCAATGAAGAATCAGAAAGAGGAATTAAGGAATCAATACCATTCACCACTGGAACAAAAAGAATAAACCTACCTAAGGAGACAAAAGACCTGTATATAGAAAGCTATAAGACACTGATGAAAGAAATCCAAGATGATGTAAACAGATGGAGAGATATTCCATGTTCCTGGGTAGGAAGAATCAATATTGTGAAAATGACTATACTACCAAATGCAATCTACAGATTCAGTGAGATCTGTATCAAATTACCAAGTTCATTTTTTCACAGAACTAGAACAAAAAATTTCACAATTCATATGGAAACACAAAAGACACCGAATAGCCAAAGCAGTCTTGAGAAAGAATGGAGCTGGAGGAATCAACCTTCCTGACTTAAGACAATACTACAAAGCTACAGTCATCAAGACAGTATGGTACTGGCACAAAAACAGAAATATAGACCAATGGAAAAAGATAGAGAACCCAGAGATAAACCCATGCAGAGATGGGTACCTTATTTTTGACAAAAGAGGCAAGAATATACAGTGGGGCAAAGACAGTGTCTTCAACAAATGGTTCTGGAAAAACTGGACAGCTATGTGCAAAAGAATAAAATTAGATCACTACCTAACACCAAACACAAAGATAAACTCAAAATAGATTAAAGACTTAAATGTAAGATCAGTTCAGTTCAGTTCAGTCACTCAGTCATGTCCAACTCCTCATAACCCCATGGACTGCAGCACGTCAGGCCTCCCTGTCCATTGCCAACTTCCGGAGTTTACTCAAACTCATGCCCATTGAGTCGGTGATGCCACCCAACCATCTCATCCTCTGTCCAGAGACTATCTCTTAGAAGAGAACATATGCAGAACATTTGATGACAAATCACAGAAAGATTTTCTATGACCCACCTCCTAGAGTAGTGGAAATAAAAACAAAAATAAACAAATGGGACCTAATTAAACTTAAAAGTGTTCCATAGCAAAAGAAACTACAAACAAAGTGAAAAGACAAGCCTCAGAATGGGAGGAAATAATAACAAAGAAAACAACTGACAAATAATTTCCAAAATATACAAACAGTTCATACAACTAAATACCAGAAAAGCAAACAATCCAATGAAAAAGTAGGAAACGAACCTGAAAAGACATTTCTCGAAAGTAGACATACAAATGGCTAACAAGCACATGAAAAGATGTTCAACATCACTCGTTTTTAGAATGAAAATCAAAACTACATTGAGATACCACCTCACACCAGTCAGAATGGCCATCCTCAAAAAGTCTACAAACAATAAATGAGGAGAGGGTGTGGAGAAAAGGGAATACTTGCATTGCTGGTGTGAATGGAAACTGATACAGCCACTATGAAAGACAGCATGGAGATTCCTTAAAAAGCTAGGAATAAAACCACCATGTGACCCAGCAATCCCACTCCTAGGCATATAGCCTAAGGAATCCAAAATTGAAAGACATGTACCCCAATGTTCAATGAAGCACTATTTACAATAGCTAGAACATGGAAGCAACTTAGATGTCCATTGACAGATGAATGGATAAGGAAACTGTGTATATATGTACATATTTACAATGGAATACTACTGATCCAAAAAAAGGAACACATTTCAATCTGTTCTAATGAGGTGGATGAAAGTAGAGCCTATTATACAGAGTGAAGTAAGTCAGAAAGAGAAATATAAATACCATATACTGACACATATACATGGAATCTAAAGAGATGGCACTGATGAATTTATTTTCAGGGCAGCAATGGAGAAACAGATACAGAGAACAAACCTACGGACATGGGGGTAGGAAAGGAGGGAGAAGGGGAGCTGTATGGAGAGAGTAACATAGAAACTTAAAATACCACATGTAAAATAGATAGCCAATGGGAATTTGCTATACGACTCAGAGAACTCAAACAGGGGCTCTGTGACAGGCTAAAGGGTGGGATGGAGAGGTACAATAGGAGTTGTACCTATGGCTGATTCTTGTTGATGAATGACATAAAACCACAAAATTCTGTAAAGCAATTATCCTTCAATTAAAAAACTAAAAAAAATAAAAATAAAAAGTTATATTAACAAATCCCACTGCAATAAATAATAGAGGGATATTCTTCTTGGTCCACCTCTCTAGAGTTAAACCCTATAACTCAACCAACCAAAATGAGTGCACTTATTCTTATAAACCTGTTAACGATCTTAAGTTTCTGTTTAAAAGGCAATCATAGATGGGATATGCTGATCCTATCTAGGGAACCTACATGGATAAGTGATTTACTTACTCCTTGTTTTATTTATACCTCTCTTCTAGATATTGAGGTGTCACATTTGCTGGAAAAACATCGAAAAATCCCACTCTACAGCCTCCAAAACAGACAAATACTTAGTTAAAATTTCCATTTAAAAAATAAATAAATAAAAATTATAAGATGGTATATGATTATTAGCTTAGTTCACAATGTTGCTTCCATAAAAGCTGAAGAGAGTTCAAATGTTTTCCTACTCTGGGCTAAGTCTTATGCAGATTTTACTGATAACTCTAACTGCTGAATATGTGGTCAACTTCCCCTTTCCAGCAGCTCTGGATTGCCATGGTGGGTCTTCCAACTCCAGCATGCTGACTGGTTAGTTTTAAGACATTTAATTTTAGAAGAAAAAAATGCTAGTATGATCCTCCAAGAGAAAATCCATCACTTTATGGGATCACTTTTCCTGGCCTATAGCTTCCACCATATAAAATCCTGGACATTCTATGCATTTTTCATATAGTAAGACAGTTTCTCAGGCTCACTGGAAAGCCTACCCTAAAGTTAAAGACAAAACCAAAAGTCTATGGGCTGGAAATATATTCCAAATTTGGGACAGGTTTATTTGGCTCATTAGAGGATATGGTAGACTAAATGATAGAACTCTTTTTTGCTGGGAGCAGAAAGATCACTCTTGGATAAACAAAGAATATTTTACTAGAAATATGGGATGGTTACCTAGGGATGACTGTCACCACATCACAGTTCTAAGAGATAATGAATGGTTTAAAACAAACTGGGAAAGGAGGCTTAAAACACGCTCTAGGATTCTCTTGCGCCCAAGGACATATGTTAACTTCTTTGAGTCACTCTCCAGTCAACCTCCTTATGATGTGTGCTAGATGGACTTGCTCTGTCATTCAATAGTATGATCATTTAGCCAACATCCTTATGCCAGGACTAGGTTTTGAAAATGTAGTTCACATTGAGGCTCTAACAAAATTTATTCAAGGAGCCTTCCATGATAGAAATAATGCCAAATCCCTCTAAATGATGAAATGTCTCTAATGAGAAAAGCTGTTCTATAAAAGAGGATGGTCTTGGACATCATTACAGCTTCTTAGGGAGAGACCTGTGCTATCATCAAAACAAAATGTTTCTCTTTCATTCCAGATGAATCTATTAATGTATCTCAAATGTTAAAACATATGCACACACAAAAAATTGAGGCCTTACATAACCCATAACCCTCTTTCTGATTTGGGAACTGTTCTGGGAAAATGGCTTGGATCTCCAAAATCCTGATTACAATCTCTTTTGATGACCCTTCTAATGTGCACTGTTGTGTTTCTTTTGATCTGCATCTTTAACAGACTTATAAAATACTTACAGAGTGCTTATAGAAAAGATAATTTGAGTATTATAAACTGAATAAGTAAAATAGTATATTCTCTGGTAATATTTAAAATTAGAATTTTAGCCAATCAATTTTACACTTATTGATTCAAGGACATAACAAAATATTTGCAAGCAATTATAATTGATAATTCAAGTTCCTATTTCCTATCATGATAGGTGCCTCAATGGTGTGTAAAACCATATAAAATTTGTAATTTGTTTTTTTCAAAATTTGAGAAACTTGGGGAATTTTCCTTTGTCTTGAGCAAGTATTGCAACTCAAATAACTTAAATTTATAAAGCCTAAAAACTTAGATAGTTTGAAATAAACAGTCAACTGATCACATATAAGCTACTGTAACAATCAAACTTGTTTAATGAAAGATTCTTCCAATAAGTTTAGAAACATGCCCATGGAAACAAGTTAGTAGCCAAATCAAAATCAAATAAAAATGACAAAAAGCAACTCTAAACTTTGCAAATAATATAAATTAGTAATGAAGCTAAAATTGAGAGGGACAGAATAAAGAGACAAAGTAGGGTAATCTCACTAGGGGACTATAAGTAAAGGGAAAAAGTATGGGAGACTCCTGTAAGTTGAGCTTTACTCAAGAAAGCAGCTTTGTTTAACCACAAAACCAAGCAAGCTTGCTTAGCAACAAAGCATTCAGCAGACGCAAGAGACATGACCCAGAACAATAAAGTAATGTGACACAAAACCCACATTCTGCCTACAGAGCTCAGTAGTTAATGACCCCTAGGATATGCTCTCTGCACACATAAGAAACAAGACTTTATGGAAAGGTAATATTTCAAAGTAAAGATTCTTATTGTACTGAGACTTAAAATATTTTTTCCATAGTTCCATGATAGTTCAGGCTTGACCATCTAGGGCCAAGAAACTGGTGGAGTTGATGATAGAAGTGTGACATCTATCTACTTAAGAATAAAGAAGAAAGTGGTCTTTTCTCCTTCCCCACTTTCCCTTCGATTCTAAAACTGTAGCCCAGGTTCTCAGGTGCACCCTCTCATCCTCCACTTGTAAACATAACAAACATCCTATTCTAATAAATCACTTCTTATCTATCAGTTTACCTCTTGCTGAATTCTTTCTGTGCTGAGACATAAAGGACTAGAGCTCCTTGGAGCTCCCTGAAATGTCACTAAATGATTTCAAAATGATTAAGGGGATTTTAATATTTTGAATTCTCTGTTTGAATCCTTATTAAACCATTATTGGCATGCCCTCTTCTGATTTGATAAAGTAATTCATAGTCAGACCAGTTTTACATCCCCAAAAAGAAAATATGGATGAGCACACTGTAAAACTCTATTCCTTTGGTTTGGTTCTATAGTAATTTAAGTTTGCTTTGACAATGCTGCATCAATATAAACATTATATCTCCTATAAAAGAAAACCCAACATAGAAAAACAATCCCAAATGATAAATTTGCTGAGGTGGTAGCCTTGAAAATGTAAGATGTGATATCAGTTCAATCTGGAATGTGTATTTTTGCCATTTGCTTCACATTTGAGACATCATTCCTTTTTTTTGTTTGTTTTCCTGGCAGTGGTAGGAGTGTCAGTCACACGTGTAAATACTTCAATAATTACGTTGAGGGAACTTAAACTTAGATTTAAAAAAAATTATTGCTCCATGCTTTTCTGTTTTCACCATTGTTGGGAGTGGTTTGAAAACCGTTTCTCCACATTTAAAAAATTTCAAATGTAAACATACATGTACACATTTAGCGTGTGTTGTGCTAAGTCACTTTAGTCGTGTCCGACTCTTTGCAACCCTATGGACTGTGGCCTGCCAGGCTCCTCTGTCCATGGGATTCTCCAAGCAAGAATACTGTAGTGGGCTGCCATTTCCTCCTCCAGGGAATCTTCCTAACCCAGAGATTGAAACTGCGGCTTGTGCGGCTTCTGCATTGCAGGTGGATTCTTTATTGCTGAGCCACCAGGGAAGCCCCACACATTAAGCATAGTAATAAAATTAATAATTTTGCTATAATCTCTATATATTAATCTTCTTTATTGCATGCTCCTTCATCCAATCACTGTATTTCTTTCCCTAGAAGATAAGCAACATCTTGAATTTTGTATTAGTCATTTCTCACTTTCTACTTTCTCCATCAAGGTATTTCAAAATAACATATTTTTCATCTTTCTAGTTTCTAATTTTAATTCAATAGAATAATACTATAGCATTGTTTATAATACTATAAACAATACTATAGCATTTAGCCAGAAATCAAATTGCCAACATCTGTTGGATCATAAAGAAAGAGAATTCCAGAAAAACATTTACTTTTGCTTCATTAACTATGCTAAAGCCTTTGAGGGTGTAGATCACAACAAACTGGAAAATTCTTAAAGACAGGGGTACACCAGACCATCTTATCTGCCTCTTGCAAAACCTGTATGCAGGTCAAGAAGCAACAGTTAGAACCGGACTTGGAACAAAAAACTGGTTCCAAATTGGGAAAGGAGTATGTCAAGACTGTATATTGTCACCCTGCTTATTTCACTTCTATGTAGAGTTCAGTTCAGTTCAGTTTAGTTGCTCAGTCATATCCGACTCTTTGCAACCCCATGGATTGCATCACGCCAGGCCTCCCTGTCCATCACTAACTCCTGGAGTTTACACAAACTCATGTCCATTGAGTTGGCGATGCCATCCAACCATCTCATCCTCTGTTGTCCCCTTCTCCTCTATGTAGAGTACATCATGAGAAATACGGGGCTGGATGAAGCATAAGCTGGAATCAAGATTGCTATGTGCTGTATGCTGTGCTTAGCCGCTCAGTCATTTCTGACTCTTTGCAGCCCCATGGACTGTAGCCTGCCAGGCTCCTCTGTCCTTGGGGAGTCTCCAGACAAGAATACTGGAATGGGTTGCCATGCCCTCCTCCAGGGGATCTTCCCAACCCAGAGATCGAACCCAAGTCTTCCACATTGCAGGGCATTCTTGCAACCGTCTGAGCCACTGAGATTGTGGGGAGAAATATCAATAACCTCAGATATGCAGATTACACCACTCTTATGGCAGAAAGCAAAGAGGAATTAAAGAGTCTCTTGAAGGTGAGAGTGAAAAAGCTGGTTAAAAACTCAACATTCAAAAAATGAAGATCATGGCATCTGATCCCACCACTTCATGGCAAATAGATGGGGAAACAATGGAAACAGTGAGAGACTTTATTTTCTTGGGCTCCAAAATCACTGTGGACAGTGACTGCAACCATGAAATTAAAAGACGACTGCTCCTTGGAAGAAAAGCTATGCCAAACCTAGACAGTGTAGTAAAAGACAGAGACATTGCTTTGCTGACAAAGATCTATATAGTCAAAGCTATGATTTTTCCAGTAGTCATGTAAGGATGTGAGAGCTGGACAATCAAAAAAGCTAAGTGCCAAAGAATTGATGCTTTCTAAACTGTAGTGTTGGAGAAGACTCTTCAGAATCCCTTGTCAGCAAGGAGATCAAAACCTGTCAGTCCTGGAGGAAATCAACCCTGAATATTCATTGGAAGGACTGATGCTAAAGCTGAAGCTCCAGTACTTTGGCCACCTGATGCGAAGAGCTGACTCATTTGAAAAGACCCTGATGCTGGGAAAGATTGAAGGCAGGAGGAGAAGGGGATGACAGAGGCTGAGAGGTTGGATGGCATCATTGACTCAATGGACAAGAGTTTGAGCAAACTCTGGGAGATGGTGAAGGACAGAGAAGCCTGGTGTGCTGCAGTCAATGGAGTCACAAAGAGTCGGACATGACAAAGTGACTGAACGATGATGATTCTTCCATCACTTGCTTCCTTTGCACAATATTATGTTTTTGACATCCATCCATGTTGATGTTCAGTAGCTGAAGCCATTCTTTTTCCTTGCTGTAATAGTATACCGAGGTATAATGTATCATCGTTTATCCATTCTATTTTTAAATGGATATTTATCTCAAGACTCTTTGGGGCCTTTATGAAAGTATCATTGTGAATAATATTGTGTGTGACTTCTCCTGCATATGCACACCAACTTTCTTGGAGCAAACATTTGAGAGAGGGATTACTGGGTTGTAAGAAAGGCACAAGTTAAACTCTACTAGTTAATGCCAAGCAAATCATACCATTTATACTCCCACCAGGTTTGTATGAGACTTCCTGCTACTCCAATTCCTCAGCAATAAAGTCACTGTCAGACCTTCAAAGTTGTGCCAAACTCATATGTAGGAAAGCTACATTATAGTGTTATTAATATGTCTAATGTGAATGCTGATGAGATTAACCAATGATATTTTATTACTTTTATGTATTGCAAAAAATTATCCTAGCTGTGGTTAACTTTTCATTCTCTATAGGTGTTCTTTGTCAAACAGGAAGGTTTTAGTTTTAATGTAGTAAAATTTATCCATATTTTCTTTTATGGTTTGAAAGTTTTTGGCCTGCCTAGTTTCCAAAAAGTTCTCTGCTCTTATTCAAATTTCTAATTATATCATATTGTATGCAAATGTCAAATCATTATGTAGTACACCTGAAACTGACATGTTTATGTTAATTATAGTTTAGTAAATAAATCACTGAGTTTATAAATTCCTAATTATAAATTAATAATTGTATACTACAGCCTATAATATTTAATCCACCTGTAATTGACTTATGTGCATACACAGGAAGTAGGGATGCAATTACATATTTTTTAAACATGGATAACAAATTGGCCCCCAAACATTTATTGAATAGACCATCTTTTCCCTACTGATGAATGTCACTGTTGTCTTTTATCGTGTCCTCTTTTTCTCTCATGCACTACAGTCTCATCGTTGCTCAGTCACTCAGTTGTGCCTAACTCTTTGTGACCCCATGAACTGCAGCACACCAGTGAGAGGGTAACAGGCAGGAAGGCCAGGGGTCTCCAAATGGAGGAAATAGCCTGCAAGTGTCAGACATTTTTTATCTCTCTTAAGCGGCAGGAGGAAACAAACTAGCAATATTTTTTCCTTCTCTATACAAATTTAAAGGGAGGTTTCTCTTAAAATACTGTGTTGCCATAATGACACCTGGTTTCGCCTGAAGTTAGCTATTCTCGAGCCTAGAGATAACCAATGCCTTTTTCTTATGGAAAGGTTCATCTTAAGCTATGCTAATGTACTATGCCTTTACCCCAAACTCTGTCTCCAAGTCGGTTCACCTCTTGGCCCAGAACCTACTTGACAAACCAGTATGGATATTGTTCCCCTAATCTATGTAAATGAAACTATTTGTATGGTGGTCTGCCCTTCTTCAAGATTCAAGTTAATCATTTTATGGCCCAGGATAAACCATTTGGCGGCAAGATTATCCCAAAATGCATCTTACGGGTGAGGGGCCTGGTGCCATTCTGAATTTTAAGACATTCCTTTCTTTCATTAACAGACTGCTAGTGACTATATAACATCCAGCTGAAGACTAGCAGGGGGGTACTCTTCTGCCCCCTTCTGATGCCTATGTCAGAAGCTTTCTCTATCTCCTTTATACTTTAATAAAACTTTATTACACAAAAGCTCTGAGCGATCAAGCCTCGTCTCTGGCCCCGGATTGAATTCTTCTCCTCCAGGGGCCAAGAATCCCGGTGTACTCGCGTGATTCAACAGCAACCTTTCACCAGGCTTCCCTGTCCTTCACCATCTCCCAGAGCTTGCTCAAACTCATGTCCATTGAGTCAGTGATGCCATCCAACCTTCTCATCTTCTACCACCTGCTTCTCCTCTTGCCCTCAGTCTTTTTGAGCATCAGGGTCTTTTCAGATGAGTTGGCTCTTTGCATCAGGTGGCCAAAGTATTGGAGCTTCAGTTTCAACATCTGTCCTTCCAATGGATATTCAGGGTTGATCTCTGCTAGGATTGACTGGCTTGATCTCCTTGCTGTCTGAGGGACACTCAAGAGTCTTCTCCAGCACCACAGTTTGAAAGCATCAATTCAGTGCTCAGGCTTTTTTATGGTCCAACTCTCACATCCCTACATAACTAATGGAAAAACCATAGCTTTGACTACTGACCTTTGTCGATAAAGTGATGTCTCTGCCTTTTAATATGCTGTCTAGGTTTTCATAGATTTTCTTCCAAGGAGCAAGCAGTCTCACTAAGATATGTCTAGTTTTGTTAAAGTGTTTTGTATAGCAAAGGAAACCTTGGACAAAATGAAAAGACAATCTACTGAATGAAAGAAAATATTTGCATATAATATAATATAATATTTGAATATAATGATTGATAAGCAGTTAATGTATAAAATATATAAACAAAATATATAAACAGCTCATACAACTCAATGTCAAAAAATAAACAATTCAATTAAAAATGGGCAGAAAACTTGAACAGATACACTTCCATCAGGCATATGAAAAAAATGTTCAACATTCCTAGTCATTGGAAAAATGCAAGTTAGAACCACAGGGAGATACCACTTCATACCGGTCAGAATGGCTCTGATCAAAAAGACCACAATAACAAATGGTGAGGATGTTGAGAAAAGAGGACTGTTGTATACTGTTGATGGAAATGTGAATTTGTGTAGCAACTGTGTAAGACAGTTTGGAACTTACTCAAAAAATTAAAGATAGAAGTATCATATGACCCATCATTTCAACTCCTGGTTATATATAGCTAAAGAAAACCAGAACACTTATTTGAAAGGATATGTGCACCTCAGTGTTCATAGCAGCATTATTTACAATTATGAAGATATGGAAATATTCTAAGGGTCAATCAACAGATTGTGGTATATATATACTACAGAATACTACTCAGACATAAAAAAAAATGAATAAAATTTTGCCATTTGCTACAAAATGGATGGACCCAGAGGATATTATACTTAGTGGAATAAGTCATACAAATACTGTATGTTATTACTTGAATGTGAAATCTAAAAATTAAAACAAACTAGTGAATATAACAAAAAAGAAATAGACTCACAGACATAGAAAAAAAAAAAACAAACAACAACTATTGATTACCTGTGGGGAGAAGGAAGAAGGGAAGGGAAAAATAGGGATAGGGGAGTAAGAAGTACACATTACTATGTATTAAATAAGCTGTAAGGGTATAAAGTGGGCTTCCCAGATGGTGCTAGTGGTAAAGAACCCACATGCCAATGCAGGAGACATAGAGAAATGGATTCTAAGCCAGGGTCAGGAAGATCCCTGGAGGAGGGCATGGCAACCCATTCCAGTATTCTTGTCTGGAGAATCCCATGGACAGAAGAGCCTGGCGGGCTGTGGTCAATAGGGTTGCAAAGAATCTGACATGGCTGAAGCAACTTAGGACGCACAAGCATGCAAGGATATATTGTACAGCACAGGGTATATAGCCAATACCTTATAATAACTATAAGTGGAGCATAATCTGTAAAAATTGTGAATCATGTTATATACCTGAAAATAAGAAAATATTGCAAATCAACTGTATCTCAAAAAATATATACATATCCCATTATACACATTGCAGATGTATCATGAAATTAAGTACAAATGAAGTAAAACATTAAAAGTAAACTAAAATACTTTTTATTTAAAAAGTAAAAAAAACACATTAATGTAAAAAAAAGATATAGCTTTGAATTCCCATGATTTCTCTTTTGTAGAATTCTTTAAGATTACTGTGTCTGAGACCTGATTTGTGTCTTTCAATAATTCCAGAGAAATTTTCAAAAATATTTTCTCTATTATCTTCATGTGCAGGTAATTCCAACTGAACTTATAATGTCTCCTATATATTTTACATTCTTTTATTCATATTTCCCCATTTTTAATTCTCTGGACAAATTTATGTATATTTTCTTTAACTGTATCTAATCTGCTTCTAAACTAATCTACTGAGAGTATTTTTGTTTTGGTTTGCTTGATTTTTTATTTTTGTTTGTTTTGGTATAGTGTTGATTGCTTAGAAATTCTCTGGTTCATTTTCAAACCTAGCTTTTTCAGCCTTGGATTTTTAAGCTTCTCTTTATTTCTTTAATTATACTAAGTAATGTCATTTAGATTATGTACAATAATTTTGATATCTGACAACATTCCAGGTCTGTTCTCATCTCCTGTTTCTATTGGTTCTTACTCATAGCACTTTGCTTTCCTATGTGAGTGTGTGTGTTTTTCCCCCTTTGTTTTATTTTGCTTTGTATTTAGTATCAGGCATTCATTTTTCAGAGAACTTTATCTGTGGAAATTCTTTAAAGAGTGAATTAAGGTTGACTTTCCTTGTGGAGGGATAGTGTTTTCTAGTGTCCTGTTATTACTTCTAATGATAGAGCACTTTAATTCACCTCTTAAATTTTGTTTATATATATAACTATAATATATATATGTGTGTGTATATATATATATGTGTGTGTGTGTGTGTGTGTGTGTTCAGCAATATGCTTAGTAGTTTCCAAAAAGCTACTATTTGTAAACTATTTAACACTACATTTTAATAATTTTATTCAGAAGGGTCACTCAGGGTATCTACTTTGCCATAGTGCCAAACTAGAAATGTATTCATATTTTGAGGTGTTTTCTGTATTTTTTGACCCATCATTGATGAACTGTTATTAAAGAGATGGCTTGAATTCAAGGTTACTTTGCCAAATACGAATTTTGGTTTATACATATTCATAGTAAAAGTATTTCTGGGATCTATCAGGTGCTTTCAGAAATATAGCTGGGTGACTTTATCCATTCTCAGATGTAAATCCCAACTGCAGACAGCTATCAGCATCAAAAAGAGTACAATACACTGGAAACTACATTTTCCAGCTTTTGATGTTTCCTCAATCTTGGGCTTGTCAACCACAAGTTGGCACTTGCCACGGGCACTTGCCATCGACCTCTATGAGGACTGAATCATGTGCTGCTGCAGCTGCTGATTTTCAACACTCTCTGAAGAGTTCAGGGTGGAGAGGAGAAACGAAGCACTCTGTGCTCAGGGAAAAACTGACCAGCAGATCTTCAGATAGCTATATATTTTCAGGAGCTGATTTTATTAGCCCAATTCTTGTATCTCATCATATCTACAAAAGCACTAAATTCCTTCATGGTGATGATTGCTCCTTGTGACTAGCAGAAATCATCTGCCAAAAAATATGTGCTCAATTGCATGTATTCCCCCGTCACCAAAATCACATATATACTGACCTTTGTCCCTCCCTATTTGGAGCAGTTCCTCAGATCTATCTGAGGTGCTATATTCCAGTCTACAGTCCTCATTTTGCCTCAAATAAAACTAAACTCACAACTTTCATGTTGTGCTTTTTTTTTAAGTCTGAAGGTTCCAACGTTCAAGCTCTGAAACAAAAAACAATTCAAAAGTAACCCTGAGCCCTGAGCTTCATAAGAACACCTGTACACTATGCACAGGAAGTTGTCCAGGTCCTCCAATTTCTCGCTTCTTATTTCTTGTTCTATGGATTATCTCTCAGGACCAATTCTCATCGTTACCCTTCTTTAGTGGGGGTGAACTGTTCACTAACAGTGGGTTCCTTCCTAGGTTTAATCCTTTAACTTTTTTTCCCCCATGGTAATTTGTCTTCCTCACACTTTTTCCTATTCTGGGTGGGTCATATTTCATTTGTTCCTTTCCTGGATTTGTAAGTTATCTCTAGTAATCCCTCTTTCTTAAGCAACTGGCTTATCTAGATCTGTAAACTATAGTAAGTAGAATTCAGAATGGAATTTCTTGCCTTCTTCAGTTACAGGTGCATTACTATTCAAACAAAATTGTTGAGAGGC
The DNA here is from genome assembly GCF_003369695.1 of Bos indicus x Bos taurus. Lineage (NCBI taxonomy): Eukaryota > Metazoa > Chordata > Mammalia > Artiodactyla > Bovidae > Bos > Bos indicus x Bos taurus. The sequence goes on from NC_040090.1 coordinate 67,635,472, forward strand.
TTACCTGAATTGGTCTTCCATCAGGTGTCAACACCTCTTCTGAAAGTTCCATCATCTTCAGGGCCATCAGAGCAATGGGTTTAGCATGGCAAAGGCTTTTTCTGTGGAGCCCTGCAGCAACACAGTATGCATCACCTATTGTTTCCACCTGCAGCAATCAGACAGATTAAATGCAAATGTGTGATAATGAACCAAAACAGAAATATTATCTGTGATCACAAATGTTGCTGGAAAATATATCAGCAAAGCACCAGTAATTAAACAATTAGAAAACCTGAGTGTAATCATAGCAGAGTCAAATACTAACATCTAGAGCTGTTTGTTGATCAACATTATCACCATAGATGATCATTAAAACCAGAAACAACTAGAATATAAAATAATATCCCCCACAAAAATAGGATTGTCACTATTTTGCCTGGAAAATTTCCAAATAATGACATTTTACAAATACACTCTCATCTCCTCAAGCCTTCAAGTAGACCTTCACTGGAAAGTAATTCTCTGCAGTTTTTCCAAAATACTCCACACATTTCTTAGTATTAAAATTTTTTTTTAAATTGAAGTATAGTTGATTTACAATGTTGTGTTAATTTAAGGTATAACTATGTTTGATATCAGAGAAGGCAATGGCAACCCACTCCAGTACTCTTGCTTGGAAAATCCCATGGACGGAGGAGCCTGGTGGGCTGCAGTCCATGGGGTCGCTAGGAGTCGGACACGACTGAGCGACTTCACTTTCACTTTTCACTTTCATGCATTGGAGAAGGAAATGGCAACCCACTCCAGTGTCCTTGCCTGGAGAATCCCAGGGACGGGGGAGCCTGGTAGGCTGCCATCTATGGGGTCGCACAGAGTCGGACACGACTGAAGCAACTTAGCAGCAGCAGCATGTTTGATATATCTATAATTTACTGTCTAGCCTATTCTTCAGTTCAGTTCAGTCATTCAGTTGTGTCCTGCTCTTTGGGATCCCATGCTTAACTCTTAATAATTCTAACACTGAACACTTCTTGAATTCATACTCTCTACCATTAATAGCATCAACTGCTTAACACACTTTATTTCATTTAATCCTCACAAATATCCTAAGTGGAAGAATTAGTATTGGTTATATTCTAGAGATTACAAATTGAAGCACAGAAACCCCTCCATAATCTTACAATTAAAGAGTTTGCGGACACTGTCAAGAGTCTTTCCAGATCCTGTTGTAACTTTTTTAAATTTATTTTTTAATTGGAGGAAAGTTGCTGTATAATGTTGTGTTGGTTTCTGCCATACGTCAACATGAATCAGCCATAGGTATACACATGGGCTTTCCTGTAGCTTAGGTGGTAAAGAATTTGCCTGCAAGGCAGGAGACCTGGGTTCAATGCCTGGGTTGGGACGATCTCCTGGAGAAGGAAATGGCAACCCACTCCAGTATTCTTGCCTGAAGAATCCCATGGACAAAGAAGCCTGATGGGCTACAGTCTACAAGGTCGCACAGAGTCAGACATGACTAAGTGACAAACGCTACTACTACAACTATACATATGTCACTTCCCTCTTGATCTTCCCTTCCATCTTCCACCTCATCCCATCCCTCTAGGTTGTCCTAGAGCATCAGTTTGAGCTCCCTGAATCATATAGCGAATTCCTACTGGCTATCTATTTTACATATGGTAATGTATATATTTCAATGCTACTATCTCAATTCTTCCCAGCCTCTTTCCCATTCTGTGTCTGTAAGTGTGTTCTCTATGTCTGCATCTCTATTGCTGCCCTAGGAATAGGTTCATCAGTATCAGTTTTCTAAATTCCATATATATGCATTAATATACAATATTTGTTTTTCTCTTTTTGACCTACTTCACTCTGCGTAACAGGTTCTAGGTTTATCCACCTCACTAAAAGTGGCTCAAATTTGTTTTTTATAGATGAATAACACTCCATTGTATAAATGTATCACAACTTTTTTACCATTCATCTGTCAAAGGACATCTAGGTTGCTTCCATGTCCTGGCTACCGTAAATAGTACCGCAATGAACAGAGTACAGTTGACTTTTCAAGTTATGGTTTTGTCAGGGTATGTATCCAGTAGTGGGATTACTGGGTCATATGGTAGCTTTATTCCTAGTTTTTAAAGAAAATTCCATACTGTTCTCCATGGTGACTGTATTAATTTACATTCTTAACAGTGTGTTGAGATTCCTTTTTCTCCACATCCTTCCCAGCATTTATTATTTGTAGATATTTTGATTATGGCCCTTCTGACTGGTGTGAGGTGATACCTCATTGTAGCTTTGATTTGCTTTTCTCTAATAATAAGTGATGTTGAGCATCTTTTCATGTGTTTATTAGCCATCTGTATGTCTTCTTTGGGGAAATGTCTGTTTTAGTCTTCTGCCCATTTTTGATTGGATGGTTTTTCTGATTTTGAGTTGCATGAGCTTCTTCTATATTTTAGAGATTAAGTTTTTGTCAGCTATCTCATTTACAATTATTTTATCCCAATCTGAGGATTATCTTTCATCTTCTTTATGGTTTCCTTTGCTGTGCAAAAGCATTTAAGTTTAATCATGATCCATTTGTTTAGTTCTGTTTTTATTTCCATTACTCTAGGAGGTAGGTCAAAGATTTTTCTATGGCTGTGTCAAAGAGTGTTCTAAGTTTTCCTCTAAGAAAATTTTTATAATTTCTGGCATTACATTTAGGTCTTTAATCCATTGTGAATTTATTTTTGTGTATTGTGTTAGGAAGTGTTCTAATTTCTTTTTTTTAATTTTTAAAAATTATTATTATTATTTTTACTTTGCAATATTGTATTGGTTTTGCCATACATGTACACCTATCCTACTCAAACTCTTCCAGAAAATTGCAGAGGAAGGTAAACTTCCAAACTCATTCTATGAGGCCATCATCACCCTTTTTTTTTTTTTTTTTTATGTATAGCTATCCAGTTTTCCCAACACAGTTTATGGAGGAGACTGTCTTTTCTCCATGGGATATTCTTGCCTCCTTTGTCAAAGCCAAGGTGCTCAGAGATGTGTAGGTTTATCTTTGGGCTTTCTACTTTGTTCCATTGGTATATAGTTCTAGTTTTTTGTTTTTTTTTTTTCGCCAGTACCATACCATCTTGATGACTAACCTTGTAGTATAGTCTGAGGACAGGAAGATTGATTCCTCAAGCTCCATTCTTCATTCTCAAGATTGTTTGGGCTATTCAGGGTCTTTTGTGCTTCCATATAACAAATTTATTCATTTTTATGGCTTAGTAATATTCCATTGTACACATGTACCACAACTTCTCTAAACATTCATCTGTCAATGGACATCTAGATTGCTTCCATGTCCTAGCTATTGTAACTAGTGATGCAGTGAACACTGGGGTACATGTGCCACTTAGAATTGTGACTTTCAGGGTATAAGCTCAGTAGTGGGATTGCTAGGTCATATGGTATAATTATTCCTAGTTTTTAAAGGACTCTCCATAATGACTCTATCAGTTTACATTCCCACAAACAATGCAGAAAAGTTCCCTTTTGTCCACTTCCTCTCCAGCAATGACTGTTGGTATATTATTTGATGATGGCCATTCTAAATGGTGTGCTTAATCCTGATTTCATCATCCTCTGTGATTCTTAAATATTGTATTAAATCACGGTTAAAATTCCCCAAATTTCAAAGCATAGAACATGGTATAAAAGTTAGGAATAACTCATTTCTAGAGGAAAGTTTTCTAATTATCAAGGTAAATATGGTGACTAAATCCTAAAAAAATCTAATATTTTAATTAGAGCAAAGTGATGAAATATTGTATTAAACGTCCAGTTCCACTATCACCTTTTCTGTGAATCACTCCACGGCTCTTCCATTAGTTCATAGTAGCAAAACTAATCCTTTCTTTTACTTTCAACAACACTTTCCATACCTCTCTACTAGAGCTGTCATTAATCAATATGCATGTTTTAATCAATATGCATCAATGCATAATCAATATGTATCCCCAGCTACAAAATAAACTCAAAATGGATTAAAGACCTAAACATAAGGTCCTTAAGAAAAGGATCATGTATTTTAAATGTCTGTATTCATAGTGATCATCAATGTGTCTTAAATATAACTATTTAGTAAATATATACCAAAGATATACATAAATTTATTATATTTAACTATCAATATAATTAAAATAGTTCAGCTCAGTTCAGTCACTCAGTTGTGTCCAACTCTTTGTGACCATGTGTACTGCAGCATGCCAGGCTTCCCTGTCCATCACCCACTCCTGGAGCTTGCTCAAACTAATGTCCATTGAGTCAGTGATGCCATCAAACCATCTCATCCTCTCTCGTCCCCTTCTCCTCTTGCCTTCAATCTTTCCCAGAATCAGGGTCTTTTCCAATGAGTTAGTTCTTCGCATCCGGTGGCCAAAGTTATCAGAGCTTCAGCTTTAGCATCAGTCCTTCCAATGAATATTCAGGACTGGTTTCACTTAGGATTGACGGGTTTGCTCTCCTTGCAGTCCAAGGGAATCTCAAGAGTCTTCTCCCACGCTGCAGTTCAAAAGCATCCATCGTTTGTGCTCAGTTTTCTTTATGGTCCAACTCTCACATCCATACATGACTACTGGAAAAGCCATAGCTTTGACTAGATGGGCCTTTGTGGTAAAGTAATAAGCAATGTCTCTGCTTTTTAATATGCTGTCTAGGTTGGTCATAGCTTTTCTTCCAAGAAGCAAACATCTTTGAATTTCATGGCTGTAGTCACCACCTGCAGGATTTTGGAACCCAAGAAAATAAGGTCTCTCACTGTTTCCATTTTTTCCCCATCTATTTGCCATGAAGTGATGGGACTGGATGCCATGATCTTCATTTTTTGAATGTTGAGTTTTAAGCCAACTTTTTCACTCTCCTCTTTCACTTTCATCAAGAGAATCTTGAGTTCCTCTTTGCTCTCTGCCATAAGAGTGGTGTCATCTACATATTTGAGATTATTGATATTTATGCTGGCAATCTTGATTCCAGGTTGTGTTTTATCCAGCCTGGCATTTCACATGATGTACTCTGCATAGACTTTAAAGTCTTTGCATTGGAATTCCCTGGTGGCTCAGATGGTAAAACGTCTGCCCACAATGCAGGAGACTTGTGTTCAGCCCCTGGGTTGGGAAGATCCTTTGGAGAAGGAAATGGCAATCCACTCCAGTACGCTTGCCTAGAAAATCCCATGGATGGAGGAACATGGTAGGCTACACTCCATGGGGTCGCAAAGAGTAGGGCACGATTGAGCAACTTCACATCACTTTTAACTCTGCATAGAAGTTACATAAGAAGGGTGAAAATATACAGCCTTGACTTACTCCTTTCCCAATTTGGAACAAGTCTGTTGTTCCATGTCTAGTTCTAACTGTTGCTTCTTGACCTGCATACAGATTTCTCAGGAGGCAGGTAAGGTGGTCTGCTTTTCCTATTACTTTAAGCACTTTCCTCAGTTTTTTTGAGATCCACACAGTCAAAGGCTTTAGCATGGTCAATGAAGCAGAAGAAGATGTTCTGGAATTCTCTTGCTTTTTCTTTTTTTAAAACTAATTAATTTATTTTAATTGGAGGTTAATTAGTTTACAATATTGTCGTAGGTTTTTCCATACATCGACATGAATCAGCCATGGGTTTACATGTGTCTCCTCATCCTGAAGCCCCCTCCCATGTCCCTCCCCTTCCTATCCCTTTGTGTTGTCCCGGAGCACCAGCTTTGAGTGCCCTACTTCATGCATCAAACTTACATTGGTCATCTATTTTACATATCGTAATACACATGTTTCAATGCTATTCTCTCATATCTTCCCACCCTTGCCTTCTCCCACATAGTCCAAAAGTTGGTTCTTTACATCTGTGTCTCTTTTGCTGCCTTGCATATAGGAACACTGTTACCATCTTTCTAAATTCGATATACATGCGTTAATATACTGTACTGGTGTTTCCCTGACTTACTTCACTCTGTATAATAGACTCCAGTTTCATCCACCTCATTAGAACTGACTCAAATGCATTCTTTTTTTATAGCACAATAATATTCCAAAATGTATATGTACCACAACTTCTTTATCCATTCATCTGCCAATCTAGGTTTCTTCCATGTCCTAGGTATTGTAAACAGTGCTGCAATGAATATTGGGGTACATGTGTCTCTTTCAATCCTGGTTTCCTCAGTGTGTATGCCCAGCAATGGGATTGCTGGGTTGTATGGCAGGTCTGTTTCCAGTTTTTAAAGGAATCTCCATACTGTTCTCCATAGTGGCTGTACTAGTTTGAATTCCTACCAACAGTGTAAAAGGGCTCCCTTTTCTCCACACCTTCTCCAGTATTTATTGTTTGTAGATTTTTGATGGTGGCCATTCTGATCAGCATGAGATGATATCTCACTGTGGTTTTGATGTTGAGCATCATCAACATTTCATGTGTTTGTTAGCCATGTTGGTGATGGACAGGGAGGCCTGGCATGCTGCGATTCATGGGGTCGCAAAGAGTCAGACACGACTGAGCGACTGATCTGATCTGATCTGATCTGATGTCTTTTTCGGAGAAACGTCAGTTTAGTTCTTTGGTCCACATTTTGATTGGGTTGTTCGTTTTTCTGGTATTGAGCTGCATGAAATATCAATTAGGTCTAACTAGCCCATTGTATGATTTAAAGCTGTGTTTCCTTGCTACTTTTCTTTTTTGGTTGTTCTATCCATAGGTATGAGTGGGGTATTAAAGCCCCCACTAGTATTGTGTTACTGTTAATTTCCCCTGTCATACTTGTTAGCATTTACCTTACATATTGAGGTGCTCCTTTGTTAGGTTCATATATATTTATAATTGCTATATCTTCTTCTTCTATTGATCCTTTGATCATTATGTAGTGTTCTTCTCTGTCTCTTATCATAGTCTTTATTTCAAAGTCTATTTTATCCGATATAAGTATTGCTACTCCTGCTATCTTTTAGTCTCCAATTGCATGAAATATCTTATTCCATCCCCTTACTTTCAGTCTGTATATGTCCCTAGGTTTAAGGTGGGTCTCTTGCAGACAGCATATATAGTGATTTTATTTTTGTATCCATTTGGCCAGTCTTTGTCTTTTGGTTGCAGCATACAATCCATTTACATCTAAGGTAATTATTGATAAGTATGATCCCATTACCTTTTACTTTGTTGTTTTGGGTTCATTTTAATAAACCTTTTTTTGTGTGTGTTTCCTGTCTAGAAGAAATCTATTAGCATTTATTGAAGAGCTGGTTTGGTGGTGAAGCTTTTGTTTGTAAAGCTTTTGATTTCTCCTTCATATATGAATGATATACTTCCTGGGTAATCTTGGTTGTACATTTTTCTCTTTCATCACTTTAAGTATGTCCTGCCATTCCGTTCTGGCCTGAAGAGTTTCTATTAAAAGATCAGCTGTCATCCTTATGGGGATCCCCTTGTGTGTTTTTTCTTGCTTTTCCCTTGCTGCTTTTAATATCTGCTCTTTGTGCTTAATTTTTATTAGTTTGATTAATAAGGAAAGTTATGACTAACCTAGATAGCATATTAAAAAGCAGAGACACTACTTTGCCAACAAAGGTCCATCTAGTCAAGGCTATGGTTTTTCCAGTAGTCATGTATGGATGTGAGAGTTGGACTATAAAGAAAGCTGAGTGCTGAAGAATTGATGCTTTTGAACTGTAGTGTTGGAGAAGACTCTTGAGAGTCCCTTGGACTGCAACCAGTCTATCCTAAAGGAGATCAGTCCTGGGTGTTCTTTGGAAGGACTGATGTTGAAGCTGAAACTCCAATACTTTGGCCACCTCATGCGAAGAGTTGACTCACTGGAAAAGACCCTGATGCTGGGAGGCATTGGGGCAAGGAGGAGAAGGGGACGACAGAGGATGAGATGGTTGGATGGCATCACCGACTTCATGGACATGGGTTTGGGTAGGTTTCGGGAGTTGGTGATGGACAGGGAGGCCTGGCGTGCTGTGATTCATGGGGTCACAAAGAGTCGGACACGACTGAGTGAATGAACTGAACTGAACTGGGGTGCTTCACTTTGGGTTTATCCTGTTTGGGACACTCTAGATTTCTTGGACTTGGGTGGCTATTTCCTTCCCCATTTTAGGGAACTTTTGGACTATTATCTCCTCAAGTATTCTCTCATGCCCTTCCTTTTGGCCTTCTTCTGGTATCCCTATGATTTGTCTGTTGGGGCATTTAACATTGTCCCAGATGTCTCTGAGGTTGTCCTCATTTCTTTTAAATCTTTTTTCCTCTATGCTTCATTTATTTCTACTATTCTATCTTTCACCTCACTTATCCTTTCTTCTGCCTAGTTATTCTACTGTTGGTTCTCTCCAGAGTGCTTTTAGTCTCAATTTTTGCACTGTTCATTATTGATGGCCACTTCTTTATTTGTTTTAGGTTCTTGTTAAACATTTCTTGCATCTTCTCTATCTTTGTCTCTAGTCTATTTATCTGTAATTGCTTTTTGTCCTCAAGATTTGGATCATCTTTACTATGATCCAATTCTTTTTCAGGTAGACTCCATACCTCCTCCTATTTTGTTTGGTTTGGTGGTTTTTTATCATGTTCCTTCACCTGCTGAATATTTCTCTGTCTTTTCATTTTGTTTAGATTGCTGTGTTGAGGTGCCATTTCTGCAGGCTGGAAGTTCGTGGTTCCTCTTAGTTGTTGAGTCTGCTCCCTGTGGGTGGGGTTGGACCAGTGGCTTGTCAAGGTTTCCTGGCTGGGAGAAGTTGTGTCTGTACTCTGGTGGGTGTAGTTGGATCTTTTTTCTCTGGAGTACAATGAAGTGTCCAGTAGTGAGTTTGGGGTGTTTATGGGTTTTGCATGGCTTTGGGCAGCCCATCTTTTAATGTTCAGTGTTGTTTTCCTGTTTGGTGGTGCATAGGCGTGGTGTGTCTTGCACTGGAACTTGTTGGCTCGTAGATGGAGCTTGGTTTCAGTGTAGGTATGGAGACTTTTGGGTGCACTCATGTCTATTAAGTTCCCTGGAGTCTGGAGTTCTCTGATATTCTCAAGTTCTGGAGTTAAGCTTCTTGCCTCTGGATTTCAGCCCTTCTGTTACAGTAGCCTCAAGACTTCTCCATGCAGCACAGAAATAACTCTCCACATCCAGGAACATCCAGAGAAATTCACAGAGATACAAAGAAGAAAAGAGGGAGGGAGGAGATAGAGTGATCCAGAGGAGAAAAGGGAGAGTCTAAAGGGGAGAGAGCAATCAAGTTCAGTCGCTCAGGTGTGTCCAACTTTTTGAAACCCCCATGGACTGCAGCATGCCAGGCTTCCTTGTCTATCACCAACTTCCAAAGCTTACTCAAACTCATGCCCATCGAGTTGGTGATGCCATCCAGCCATCTCATCCTCTGTCATCCCCTTCTCCTCCTGCCTTCAATCTTTCCCAGCATCAGGGTCTTTTCCAGTGAGTCAGGTCTTCGCATCAGGTGGCCAAAGTATTGGAGTTTCAGCTCCAGCATCAGTCCTTCCAATGAATATTCAGGACTGATTTCCTTTAGGCTTAACTGGTTGGATCTCCTTGCAGGGACTCTCAAGAGTCGTCTCCAACACCACAGTTCAAAAGCATAAATTCTTCAGCACTCAGCTTTCTTTATAGTCCCACTCTCATATCCATACATGACTACTGGAAAAACCATAGCTTTGACTTGTTGGACCTTTGAGAGCAATCAAGCCAGTAATCAAATCCCTAAGTGAAAACGGATACTGAAGATTAGATTCTTAAAGGTACAAAATTGATAACAAATATAAAAAAGCAGAGATTAAAAACCTAGAATAGACATTAGAGTTTCAAAAATACAATATAAAAATACAAAACAAAACCGATCCCCCAAATTAAAATATATATATGGAATTGTTTTTTAAAAAACAGGGGTTTTTTGGAAAGGTAATAAATAGTAGGCTATAAAAATGAAAGTTAAAGGAGTATTAAAGAACTAAAATTTGTTGATGTATGGCAAAACCAATACAATATTGTAAAGTAATTAGCCTCTAATTAAAATAAATATTTTTCATTTTTTTTATTATTATAAAAAATAAAAAAGCCAGGAAAAAATAAATTTAAATTTAAAAAAAAGTTATGATAGTAAAAATATATCTAGAATTTCTTTGGAGATGCTGTGTGGTGTCAGTTCAGTATCAGTCCCTTGTTCAGGCTTGTACTTGTTCTCAAGGTGTATAGTTGCCCCTCAAATGCAGTCTCAACATCAACTGCAGTTTTAATCTCTTGTACCTGTCACTTTCAGAGAGGTCCCCCCTTCTTTCTTTATTTTGGCTTCTTCTGTTTGCAAGTCTCTTCAGTGTTAATTTCTGCTCTGACATGACGGGGTGAAGGTGGCCACTCATTTAGGCTCACTCGTTCAGTTGTGCTATGGAGAGAGACGGACACTACAAACAAATTCCACTGGCATGTGTGTGGAGTGCTCACATTGGATGGGCCACACTGTGTTTGCCACAGCCCGAGGCAGCATGAATTTCCTGGCTCCACACTGCTCAGGCTCCAGGGTGTTCTGCAATGGCACTGTCCCAAGTGGACCCTGTGTTTCATGTACTTCCCAGTCTAAGCCGCTCAGGTTCTTGGGTGTTCTGCAAGGGCACAGATCCAGATGGACTGTGGGTTTTGTGCCCTTCACAGGTCCAAACTGCTCAGGCAACCAGTTGCTTGGCAAGCGCGCTGTCCCAGGTGGGCCTTGCATCTTATGCACTTTCCAATCTTGGCGACTCAGTTTCCTGGGTGCACCATGAGGGCACAGTCCCAGGTGTGCCATGTATCTCCTCTGGGGAGCTGATCTCAGGCTGTGACACTCCTGGCAGATGAGAACCGTCCAGGATCCCAGGAAGATGTCATTATCAACTCGCAGCCTGCTCACAGTTTGGTGGAAGATGTGGTCTCTGGGGCCAAGATTGCAGGAGTCCCTTGCCTTCCATCTCTGGCTGTTGTGCACCTGCCTCTCTGCCTCTGGGGAGGGACGGCCGTAAATGGCAGTGGGCTTGCTCTCCTTTGGTATTCACTAGGGCATGCACAATCCTTCATTCTGTGAATGCACCAGGAGTCACCATCCTGTGTTAGAGTCTTCCACAGGAAAAGTCCTTTTGTGTGTGTGTGTCTCCGGTGATCCCACGGTTTGGGTTGCTATGGCACATGAGCCCTACAGATTATCCTCAGGGCATTCAAAGGTGGTCCTTATGCTAAGGACCAATGATGCAGCCCATACTTTCCTGTTCAGACCCCACTTGCTGTTGGCAGATGCAGGCATCTAAGCCACTTTTCTGCAAGTAGTTAAGGTTAGGTGCGTGTTCTGTATCCCCAGAACCCTGAGTTATGTTGCTCTCTGAGATACCAAGTCTCTCCACAGACACGCCTGTGAGAGGGTTTCCTACTGTGTGGAAACTTACTCCTCCTTCAAACTCCATTCCCAGGATAGGTCTCCATCTCTAAATCTTTTGTCTCTGTTTTTGTCTTTTATATTTTGTCCTACCTCCTTTTGAAGAGACTGGGCTGCCTTTCTGCGTGCCTGGTGTCCTCTGCCACCATTCAGAAGTTGTTTTGTGGAAGCGGCTCAACATTCACCTGATCTTTTGATGAATTTGTGGGGGAGAAAGTGGTCTACCCACACTATTCTCAACCATATTGGGAGCGCCTCTTCTCTTGCTTTTTCTATGATCCAGTAGATGCTAGCAATTTGATCTCTGGTTCCTCTGCCTTTTCTAAATGCAGCTTGAATATCTGGAATTTCTCAGTTCACATATTGTTGAAGCTTAGCTTGGAGAATTTTGAGCATTACTTTACTAGCATGTGAGATGAGTGAAATTGTGTGGTAGTTTGAACATTCTTTGGCATTGCCTTTCATTGAGGTTGGAATGAAAACTGACCTTTTCCAGTCCTGTGGCCACTGCTGAGTTTTCCAAATTTGCTGGCATATTGAGTGCAGCACTTTCACAGCATCATCTTTTAGGATTTGAAATAGCTCAGCTGGAATCCCATTACCTCCACTGGCTTTGTAGTGATGCTTCCTAAGGCCCGCTTGACTTCATACTCCAGGATATCTGGCTCTAGGTGAGTGGTCACACAATCATGGTTATCTGGGTCATTAAGATCTTTTTGGAGAGTTCTCTGTATTCTTGCCACCTCTTCTTAATATCTTCTGCTTCTTTTGGGTCCATGCTGTTTCTGTCCTTTATTGAGCCTATCTTTGCATGAAATGTTCCCTTGGTATCTCTAATTTTCTTGAAGAGATCTCTAGTCTTTCCCATTCTATTGTTTTCCTCCACTTCTTTGCATTGATCACTGAGGAAAGCTTTCTTATCTCTCCTTGCTATTCCTTTGAACTCTTCATTCATATGGCAAGGCTTTCTCCTTTGCCTTTCACATCTCTTCTTTTCTCAGCTATTTGTAAGACCTCCTCAGACAACCATTTTGCGTTTTTGCATTTCTTTTTCTTGGGCGTGGTTTTGATCACTGCCTCCTGTACAGTGTTATGAACCTCTGTCTATAGTTCTTCAGGCACTCTGTCTATCAGATCTAATCCCTTGAATCTATTTGTCACTCCTACTGTATAATCTCAAGGGATTTGATTTAGGTCATACTTGAGTGGTCTAGTGGTTTTCCCTACTTTCTTCAATTTAAGTCTGAATTTTCCAATAAGGAGTTCACCCGAGCCACACTCGGCTCCTGGTCTTGTGTTTACTGACTGTATCAAGCTCTCTGTCCTCAGCTACAAAGAATAAAATCATTCTGATTTCTGTATTGACCATCTAGTGATGCCTATGTGTAGAGTCATCTCTTGTGTTGTTGGAAGAGGGTGTTTACTATCACCAGTGCATTGTCTTGGCAAAACTCTGTTAGCTTTTGCCCTGCTTCGTTTTGTACTCCAGGACCAAACTTGCCTGTTACTCCAGGTATCTCTTGACTTCCTACTTTTGTATTCCAGTCTCCTATGATGAAATGGACATCTTTTTTTCGTTTTAGCCCTAGGAGGTCTTGTAGGTCTTCACAGAACCATCCAACATCAGCTTCTTCAGCATTAGTGGTTGGGGGCATAGACTAGGATTACTGTGATATTGAATGGTTTGCCTTGGAAATAAACAGAGATCATTTGGTTGCTTTTGAGATTACACTAAAGTATTGTATTTAGGACTCTTTTATTGACTATGCGAGCTACTCCATTTATTCTGAGGGATTCTTTCCCACAGTAGTAGATATAATGGTCACCTGAATTAAATTCGCCTATTCCAGTCCTATTCCTGTGAGTGGTGGCTGTGGCACAGGAGTGGCTAGCAGCAGTTGGGTGGTGCAAGAGCAGCGAGTGGCAGAGAGGAGATACCCCACGTCCAAGGTCAGGAGTGGTGGCCATGAGGACATACCCCATGTCCAAGGTAAAGAGCAGCAGCTGCACTTTGCTGGAGCAGTCGTGAAGAGATACCCCATGTCCAAGGTAAGAGAAACCCAAGTAAGAAGGTAGGCACTGAGAGAGGGCATCAAAGGGCAACTGGACTGAAACCACAATCACAGGAATCTAGCCAATCTGATCACATGGACCACAGCCTTGTCTAACTCAATGAAACTAAGCCATGCCTTGTGGGGCCACCCAAGATGCACAGGTCATGGTGGAGAGGTCTGACAATATGTGGTCCACTAGAGAAGGCAATGGGAAACCACTTCAGTATTCTTGCCTTGAGAAACCCATGAACAGTATGAAAAGGCAAAATGATAGGAAAATGAAAGAGGAACTCCCCAGGTCAGTAGGTGCCCAATATGCTACTGGAGATCAGTGGAGAAATAACTCCAGAAAGAATGAAGGGATGGAACCAAAGCAAAAACAACACCTGGTTGTGGATGTGACTACTGATAGAAGCAAAGGTCCGATGCTGTAAAGAGCAATATTGCATAGGAACCTGGAATGTTAGGTCCATGAATCAAGGTAAACTGGAAGTGGTCAAACAGGAGATGGCAAGAGTGAACATTGACATTTTAGGAATCAGAAAACTAAAATGGACTGGAATGGGTGAATTTAACTCAGTTGACCATTATATCTATTATTGTGGGCATGAATCCCTTAGAAGAAATGGAGTAGCCATCATGGTCAACAAAAGAGTCTGAAATGCAGTACTTGGTTGCAATCTCAAAAACGACAGAATGATCTCTGATCATTTCCAAGGCAAACCATTCAATATTATGGTAATCCAAGTCTATGCCCCAACCAGTAACGCTGAAGAAGCTGAAGTTGAACAGTTCTATGAAGACCTACAAGACTCTCTAGAACTAACACCCAAAAAAGATGTCCTTTTCATTATAGGAGACTGGAATGCAAAAGTAGGAAGTCAAGAAATACCTGGAGTAATAGGCAAATTTGGCCTTGGAGTTCAGAATCAAGTAGGGCAAAGGCTAATAGAGTTTTGCCAAGTGAACACAGCGGTCATAGCAAATACCCTCTTCTAACAACACAAGAGAAGACTCTACACATGGACATCACTAGATAGCCAACACAGAAATCAAATTGATTATATTCTTTGCAGCCAAAGATAGAGAAGCTCTGTACAGTCAGCAAAAACAAGGCCAGGAGCTGACTGTGGCTCAGATCATGAACTCCTTATTGCCAAATTACGACTGAAATTGAAGAAAGTAGGGAAAACCAATATACCATTCAGGTATGACCTAAATCAAATGCCTTGAGATTATACTGTGGGAGTGAGAAATAGGTTTAAGGGACTAGATCTGATAGACAGAGTGCCTGATGAGCTATGGAAAGAGGTTCATGACATTGTACAGGACACAGGGATCAAGGCCATTCCCAAGAAAAAGACATGTAAAAAAAGCCAAATGGCTATCTGAGTAGGCCTTATAAATAGCTAAGAAAAGAAGGGAAATGAACAGCAAAGGAGAAAAGTAAAGATACCCATTTGAATGCAGAGTTCCAAAGAATAGCAAGGAGAGAAAATAAAGCTTTCCTCAGCAATTAATGCAAAGAAATAGAGGAAAACAATAGAATGGGAAAGACTGGAGATCTCTTCACGGAAATTAGAGATAACAGGGGACCATTTTATGCAAAGATGGGCTCAATAAAGGACAGAAATTTTATGGACCTGACAGAAGCAGAAGATATTAAGAAGAGGCAGCAAGAATACACAGAAGAACTGTATAAAACAGGTCTTCACTACTGAGTTAATTACAGTGGTGTGATCACTCACCTAGAGCCAGACATCCTGGAATGTAAAGTCAAGTGGGTGGTATGAAGCATCACTACGAACAAAGCTAGTTGAAGTGATGGAATTCCAGTTGAGCTATTTCAAATCCTGAAAGATGATGCTGTGAAAGTGCTGCCACTCAATATACCAGCAAATTTGGAAAACTCAACCGTGGTCACAGGACTGGAAAAAGTCAGTTTTCATTCCTATCCCAAAGAAAGGCAAAGCCAAAGAATGCTCAGACTACTGCACAATTGCACTCATCTCACACGCTAGTAATGTAATGCTCAAAATTCTCCAAGCCAGGCTTCAGCAATATGTGAACCGTGAACTTCCAAATGTTGAAGCAGGTTTTCGAAAAGGCAGAGGAACCAGAGATCAAATTGCCAACATCTACTGGATCTTCGAAAAAGGAAGAGAGTTCCAGAAAAACATCTATTTCTGCTTTATTGACTATGCCAAAGCCTTTGACTGTGTGGATCACAATAAACTGTGGAAAATTCTGAAAGAGATGGGAATACCAGACCACCTGACCTGCCTCTTGAGAAATCTGTATGCAGGTCAGGAAGGAACAATTAGAACTGGACATGGAACAACAGACTGGTTCCAAATAGGTAGAGTATGTCAAGGCTGTGTATTGTCACCCTCTTATTCCGCTTATATGCAGAGTACATCATAAGAAATGCTGGGTTGGATGAAGCCCAAGCTGGAATCAAGATTGCTGGGAGAAATATCCATAACCTGAGAAATGCAGTTGACACGGCCCTTATGGCAGAAGATTAAGAAGAACTAAAGAGACTCTTGATGAACGTGAAAGAGGAGAGTGAAAAAGTTGGCTTAAAGCTCAACATTCAGAAAACTAAGATCATGGCATCCGGTCCCATCACTTCATGGCAAATAGATGGGGAAATAGTGGAAACATTGGCTGACTTTATTGTTTTGGGCTCCAAAATCATTGCAGATGGTGATTGCAGCCATGAAATTAAAAGACGCTTACTCCTTGGAAGAAAAGTTATGACCAACGTAGACAGCATATTAAAAAGCAGAGACACTACTTTGTCAACAAAGGTCTGTCTAGTCAAGGCTACAGTTTTTCCAGTAGTCATGTGTGGATGTGATAGTTGGACTATAGAGAAAGTTGAGCGCAAAAGAATTGATGCTTTTGAACTGTGGTGTTGGAGAAGACTCTTGAGAATCCCTTGGACTGCAAGGAGATTCAAGCAGTCCATCCTAAAGGAGATCAATCCTACATGTTCACTGGAAGGACTGTACTGAAACTCAAATACTTTGGCTACCTAATGCGAAGAGCTGACTCATTAGAAAAGACTGATGCTGGGAAAGATTGAGGGCAGGAGGAGAAGGGGACGACAGAGGATGAGATGGTTGGATGGCATCACCGACTCAATGGACATGAATCTGGGTAGGCTCTGGGAGTTGGTGATGGACAGGGAAACCTGGCGTGCTGCAGTTTATGAGGTCACAAAGAATTGGATACGATTGAGTGACTGAACTGAACTGATTCCAGTGCATTTTAGTTCACTGATTCCTAAAATGTCAACATTCACTCTTACCATCTCTTTTTTGACCACTTTCAATTTACCTTGATTCATGGTCCTAACATTCCAGGTTCCTATGCTATGTTGTTCTTTACAGCATCCTACTTTACTACCATCACCAGTCACTTCCACAACTGGGCACTTTTTTCGCTTCGGCTCAGCCTCCTCATTCTTTCTGGAGCTATTTCTCCATTCTAGTACCATATTGGGCACCTACCAACCTGGGGAATTCATCTTTCAGTATCATATCTTTTTGCCTTTTCATACTGTTCATGGAGTTCTCAAGGGAAGAATACTGAACTATTAAATATAATTAAAATAACAGAATTATAAATGTAAACCATAATGCATAATATAATTTTAAATGTATAACTATAAAATTTAAAAACAAAGTATAATTAATATAAGTTATTCCAATCATTTGCTCATTTGCTCCATTTATTTTATAAATACAAATTAGTCTTGTGTGCAGTGGTGATCTGGATATGATTAAAAATACCTCTAAATTACTGGAGGTGCTTCTATTATAATAAGAATTATAATATATTCTATTGGTAAGATTTAATTTTGCTGTTACCATTGTTTAGTCACTAACTGTGTCCTACTCTTTGAGACCCCATAGACTGTAGGTGCCAGGCTCCTCTGTTCATGGGATTTCCCAGGCAAGAATATTGGAATGGGTTGCCATTTCCTTCTCCAGGGGATCTTCTTGACCCTTAATAGGAATATATAGATTTCATATGAATACATCCTAACACTTTAACATTAAAAAGCTTATTGCATTAAATTCTATTACATATAAAGGAACATGAATCTCATGAAATAGGGATACCAAAATTATCACTTGATTTTCACAATCATTCAGGAAATATGCATAAAAAATGATTCAGATATCCTTGGACCTATCATGAATTTATGAATCTTCACTTCAAGATCCACTGTCTGATGCTAGAAAATGGAAATTAAGATTATATGATAAGAACAGAGAGATGATGCAGTGTGAGTCAGCAAAAGTTTTGTACTAAACACTAAAATACATTTCCACCAAAGAACTCTCACTGGGGAAGAGTGGCCATTTACCATTTTCCCTTAAAAACTCAATGTCTTTTGCTAACCCCCACATTTATCTCATACCTTTGTATTTCTATACAATTAAAAAACCTAGAATGCTGATAGTTATATAATTAGAAACTTGCTTCTGACTTTACAATATTAGAACATATAGGCAGTAAATTATTTGTATAAATTGAATTGCTCTCCAGTCATTCTGAACATGCATGTTCCTGGAGTATGATCTCTTCATGGAGTCTCTATCATCATCAAACTTATCAGCATCTAAATGTGTATTTCTAGAATTTTAACACAGGAATATATAAAGATTAGTAATAGTATGGATGAGATAGACTAATATGTTACAGAATGATATAACAAATCCAATGAAGTGCACAACATAAATATAAGAAATTCACATCAAAGTCAATATATGATCATGTAAGATTTCATAATATTTAGTTTCCAAATATTTAAAGTCACACTGGCTATCAGAAATAATAGGATCAAGAACTTGGTTTAAGATAGACATTAAAAGCCATATATTCAGATATGAAATTCTCAAAATTACTCTAAAAAGATTATTTATTTATTTATGGCCTTGCTGGGTCTTCATTGCTGCACACGGGCTTTCTCTAGTTCTGACAAGCGGGGTTTATGCTTCATAGTGGTGCTCAGGCTTCTCACTGCAGTGGTTTCTCTTGCTGTGGAGCACAGGCTCTATGTGTGTGGGCTTCAGCAGTTGCTGTCCACAGGCTTAGTTGCATGTGGCATCTTCCCGGAGCAGGGCTCAAACTCATGTCCTTTGCATTAGCAGGTGGATTCTTAATCACCAGGGAAGTCCCACAGTTATTCTTAGACACTCACCATAAAGAAAAAAAAAAATCTAAATGATGTTTCTTCATCATGCCAACCTAGGTAATGCTTCATTGTCAATACAACCTTCAAATCATAATGCACTAAAATAACAAAGGTTTATTTCTGATTGATGTTGCATATTCATGTGTGTTAAAGAAACGGGGAAGAGGAGAGAAATCCGGGGCTGCATTTCTTCACTCTAGAGATAATGCTAACAGAATTTCCTCATCTGAAGTTGGTTGACATGGCTGAAGAAAAGAGGTTCTGATTGTACACTAGCTCTTACAGTTTCCTCCCAAATGTGACAAATATAGCTTTCTCATGATTAATTCACAACAGTAAGTTATATGATGGCCATTTTTAACATAAGAAGATGGGGAAATGCAGCCAACCTTGTGCCCAGAGAAGGGTCAGAAATACTTGGTAACTAGTATTAATGAGAACATGAATGGATATGTAATCTTTTAAAAGTTTTCAAATAAACAGATGTATGTAAAGTGCAAGTAATACATCCTTGTGATGTTTTTCTTTCCTTGAAGATATATTTCGCATTTTCACCTGAAAATCTTGGATGAAACACCTCAGTAACTCAGCTTTCCATTAAAGCTCAATTCTTCTCTCCTCTTCCTTCACATCAGTCAGATCCACACAGGCTCAGCAGAATTGGATACTTATGAAAATTTTAGTGGATTCTCTTCAAAACAATGCCAACTTTGCTTTCACAAGGAACAGGGAAAGTGAAAGAATTATATACCAATTAACTTGATCTTTAGGCTTTTTTCTTGAGTTAAAGTTAAACAAGTAGACATTATAAACATATAAAAGCAGCAACAACAAAAACGGTTCAAATAGATGACTATGATCTGTATTCCTTTATAATTATCCCAGTCTTTCTTAATAGACACATCTAAAATAGTGCATCTCATTTACTTTCAGTATCTCTAACCTGTTCTTAAATGACATTAAATAAAAATAAAGATGACTAACCTAAGTTTGGAGATGGAAAAGATAGTGCTTATGCAAATGTCAGAAAAATCTTACATCCTTCTCTGAACATAAAAGAGAAGGCTTAAATACTAAAAATATTATATAACAACTGCTAGCCCACACATTATTATATTTGCTTTCATCAAATCTTAAATTCATCTATCTCAGTATATTTTCTCAACACTTTATAATCAAAGTCCCCACATTATTCCAGAAATAAAGATGATATAAATAAACTTCTTAGATTATATATTACATTATTTTAGCTTTAGATTAATTATTTAAAATAATTTCTTGAGACTTTCTTTTAGAATATCATCCCCAAGAATGTTCAAGTAATATCTGGGAAATTTCATGGAAATTTGGGCACAGTGGGGAGGAGAAAATGTCATTGGTAATTTGATAGGGATTGCACTGAATCTGAAGATTTCCTTGTGTAGTATAGTAACTTTGACAATATTGATTCTACCAATCCACAAACATGGTGTATCTTTCCATCTGTGTGTTCTCCTTCATCAGCATCTTATAATTATCAGAGTACAGGTCTTTATACCCTTAGGTAGATTTGTGCTGTGCTGTGCTAAGTCACTTCAGTCGTGTCTGACTCTATGTGGCCCTGTGGACTGTAGCCTTCCAGGCTCCTCTGTCCATGGGATTCTCCAGGCAAGAATACTGGCTTGCCATGCCCTCCTCCAGGGGTTCTTCCTGACCCAGATATAGAACTCACAGCTCCTGTGGCTACTGCACTGCAGCAAATTCTTCACTGTTGAGCCACTGGAAAAGCCCCAGGTAGATTTATTCCTATTTTATTATTTTTTATGTCATGATAAATGGGATTTTTCTTGAATTTTCTTTCTGATCTTTCATTATTTGTGTATATAAATGCAACAAATTTCTGTGTATGAGTTCAAGTAATTAAGTGATGAGTTCAAGTAATTTCCTGGTAGCATTTTTAAGACCTTCTATGTATAGTATGTCAATTGCAAACAGTGACAGTTTAACTTCTTTTCAATTTGGATTCCCTTTACTTCTTTTCTTCTCTGACTACTGAATCTTGGACTTTGAAAACTATGTTGAGCGACAGTGGTGAGAGTGGACATCCTTGTCTTCTTACTTAGAGGGGATGCTTTCAGCTTTTCACCACTGAGTATAATGTTAGCTGTAGGTCTGTTTTATATGGAGTTTTTCTTACATCGAGTTATGTTCCCTCTCACCCACTCCAGCATTCTTGCCTAGAGAATCCTGGCAGGCTACAGTCCATGGGGTCACAAAGAGTCAGACACGACTGAAGCAACTCAGCATGCATGCATGCATGTTCCTTCTATGTCCAGTTTCTGGAGAGCTTTTTTTTTTTTTTTAATTATAAATGCTGAGCTTTGTTTTGAGAAAGTTGGATGGCATCACTAACTCAATGGACATGAATTTTAGAAAGCTCCAGGAGATGGTGAAGGACAGAAAAGCCTGGCATGCTTCAGTTCATGGGTTCACAAAGAGACGGACATGACTGAGTGACTGAACAACAACTTCTGCCAGGTAACAGATAAGTTTTTATTCTCACCAGGTAACAGGTAAATTTTATGATTCTCAATGCTGAAGACTTCTGATGTATGATGTGAGTTAAAAATACATAAAATCTGCCCAGGTTTTTTTTAAGTGCCAATAAGCCTTCAGAGTGGAGGAAAGCAGTCCTATTCTGAACTCCAGCCATTCCCATATAACCCTCCTCTGACTCTCACCCTAATCATGGGGGTAAAATCTTCTCCAGATATTTCCTTATTTTTCAGAACTTTATATTAAAACCCCCAGCTGACCTCTCCTCAACCCTACATACACACACACACCAAATGCTTTGAGTCATGTGGCATAGTAGGTATTCAATGACCCAAAGTCTGTTATTAAACACATCCAAGTATGTTCATTGTGCATAATGGTTTAACAGTTCAAATGGACACAAGTTTAACTAAGGACTTACTGATAAAACTACTTCAAAAAACTCATTCGTTAAAAAATCTAATTATACTCATTTTGATTGGTATTTCTGACCCAAATACTACTTCTTTCAAGAATGCCTCGATAGTGCTCAAGTGATACAGCATATTGAAAAAGAGGTCATGGATATAAATAGAACAGTGATTAGCCTGGGAACTACTCCCAAAAGAGGGAAAATGGGTTCCAAATGCCTACCTAACAAAGAAAGCTCTTCTGATAAAACTCTTAGTAGATCTATTAATGCAAATTCCAGTTCCTGTTTAAGAATGTCAATCATGTGGAAAACAATATTGCCAAGCCTTAGACCATTTATCACAAGGGTTATTAAATATCTAGATATGCTAGGATATTCTATATAGATATAGATGGGCTTCCTTGATGGCTCAGTGATAAAGAATCTACCTACAATGCAGGAGACATGGATTTGGTCCCTGGGTTGGGAAGATCCCTTGGAGAAGGAAATGGCAACCCACTCCAGTATTCTTGCCTGGGAAATTCCATGGACAGAGGAAAAGCCTAGAAGCCTATAGATTATGAGGTTGCTAAAGTGTCAGCCATGACTTAGCAACTAAATAACTATGATAGATATAGATGACAGACAGATAGACAACTTTTTTTCTGGTCAAAATTTTCTTGTAAATCCTCAAGTTAGATGTGGCAACTGAAAATTTCTTTCTGCTACATAGTAGACGCTCCTGTAAGATCGTCATTAATATGGCTCTAATATCCTACCCTTACCCATCACTGTCATCCTAATTTATTCCATGCTTCAATTGATATGAATAACTCAATGTTCTTTGCAAACTTTTTGTACCCCCACCACCTACATTTATACCCAGTTATTTCTCTTCCTGGAATCCACACATTCACTGTTTATAACAATTGAGCCTATGATTTTTTAGAAAAGTTTTCCAGAGATTCCTGATTTATCAGAACTTTAAATGTGTCCCCAGAGAATAGTGAATGTCTGAAGGCAGTGGCACCCCACTCCAGTACTGTTGCCTGGAAAATCCCATGGATGGAGGAGCCTAGTGGGCTGCAGTCCATGGGGTTGCTAAGAGTCAGACAAGACTGAGCGACTTCACTTTCACTTTCCACTTTCATGCATTGGAGAAGGAAATGGCAGCCCACTCCAGTGTTCTTGCCTGGAGAATCCCATGGACGGAGAAGCCTGGTGGGCTGCAGTCCATGGGGTCACACAGAGTCGGACACAACTGAAGTGACTTAGCAACAGCAGCAGCTGTATTTTCAGTAAGTACATAATTAGTGCTAAATCATGTTAGTTGATGTCACAAAAGTGAATAGCTTCAAGATTTACTACAAAGCTACAGTAATTTGGACAAGATGGTATCAGTAAAAGGATACATAAATAGATCAGTTAAACAGAATAGAGTCTAGAAGCAGACCCAATAAATATAGTCCACTGATCTTCAACAAAGGGGCAAAGGAAACAATGGAGCAAAGATAGTGTCTTTAACAAATCGTGCTGTAACAACTGGACATCTACATACAAAAATATGAATCTATGGGCGGAGGAGCCTGGTAGGCTGCAGTCCATGGGGTCGCTAAGAGTTGGACACGACTGAGCGACTCCACTTTCACTTTTCACTTTCATGCATTAGAGAAGGAAATGGCAACCTACCCCAGTGTTCTTGCCTGGAGAATCAAGGGGACGGCAGAGCCTGGTGGGCTGCCGTCTATGGGGTCGCACAGAGTTGGACACGACTAAAGCGACTTAGCAGCAGCAGCAGCAGCAGACACCTATCAAAAAATTAACTAAAAATGGTGGGTAGATCTAAATGCAAAATAAAAACCTATGCAACTCCTAGAAGATTGCCGGGAGCCAGCATGAGGAACTCCGCTCGTGGCAAAGGTCATGAGGAAAGAGGCTTGGCATACACAAAGGCAGGATTGAGCCTCAGGAGTCCCCCTGGAAATTCTCGAGCATCTACCCCCAAAACCAGAGTCTGCCTACTTTACTGCTTTGTGCTCTCACCTACACCTCTGACTTTACGGGGGGCTGTCCCCCACCACGTCTCTCTGAAAAAGAGTTGCTGCTGCTACTGCTAAGTCGCTTCAGTCATGTCCGACTCTGTGCGACCCCATAGATGGCAGCCCACCAGGCTCCGCCATTACTGGGATTCTCCAGGCAAGAACACTGGAGTGGGTTGCCATTTCCTTCTCCAATGTATGAAAGTGAAAAGTGAAAGTGAAGTCGCTCAGTCGTGTCCGACTCCATCGACCCCAAGGACTGCAGCCTACCAGGCTCCTCCATCCATGGGATTTTCTAGGCAAGAGTACTGAAGTGGGGTGCCATTGCCTTTTCCAAGAGTTAACTTAGAGCTCCAGTTAATAATAATTCCTGGGCGTGAGAGTGTTTCAACCTACAAACTCCTCTGAAGGTTCTCTAGCCTGCCTGACAGGCTTGTCTGGCCAAATGTGATTGTTCACAGCCTCCCAACGGTGAGAGGCACGAGATGCTTGAAACCTTCTAAAAACAGGTTCTTTAGAGAAGTTAGAAAACTATTAGTATAGTATAGTGGGCTGATTAGAAATTGTACTGGTGAAGGGTTTTTTCATTTGTTGAGCCAATGTTTGCTGCTAAGTCTCCACATCCCCTGCCCTTATACACATTGATGAATATATAGAAGAAATAAGTATTAACCCTTGATATTAATCACATTAGACCTTAGGCTAACCAATTCTTTCCTTAATTAAAACCCACTGCATCCTCACCTTATAAGAATGTAACCATTCTGGTACCTTTGGAAGGTGGCTCTGTTTTAAGAATAATCACCCCTGGAGAAATAAGTGTTCTGGTTGACTGATCACTGTCACAAGGACAGGGTCATAAATTGTTAGCAGGCCCCCTGGCCAGAAGATGATGTAACACCCCTAAGACCTTTGTATACATTTGTATAAAGCACCTGACTTTAATAGAAGTCAGGACTGCTGACCCCGCGTGACTTTTGTATCACATCTCAGTGTATAAAAACAGACCCTGGAAAATAAAGAATGGGATCAGTTCCTCGAAAGACTGGTCTCCTCATGTCATTCTTTCTTTCACCTTCTGGCTGAATTCCCATCTGGAGAGCGGAGGCCCGCCAAGCCTACTAATTATGCCTGGGCTTCTAAGATCTCACCGGGGAGGCCTTAGTTTTTCCTCTCCCTCGGGAGAATGGGAAGACGCCTGTGGCCTATGTGGGTGGTGCAAACTTCTTGTCTTGAAGTTTTATTGGTTTTCTGCGTAAACCAAGTTATTCAGCCTCTTTTCTCCACTGAATTTTCCCACTGAGCTATCCTTATACTATTACTCTTTATATCTCTAATTAATATTTAATTAAAACTATTGTATCCAGTTTGCCAAAGCCGTCTCCCCTTCGAATTCCCTGGATCCACCGGGGCTGGACCCCGGCAGAAGATGACATAAGAGAAAAACTAGATGACCTTGGCTATGGTGATGCTTTTTTTGATAACACCACCAAAGATACAATCTATGAAAGAAAGAACTGATAAACTGGATTATATTAAAACTAAAAGTTTCTGTCCTTAGATAATGTCTAAAGAATTAGAGGACACATCACAGGGAGAAAATATTTGGGAAAACATATCCAATAAAGGATTATTATCTAAAACACTTAAATAGCTCAACAATAAAGAAAAAAATCCAGTGTAAAAATTAGCCTAAGACTATAATACACACTTCACAGAGAAGATATATAGATTGCAAATAAACGTATTAAAAGATGGTCCATATTATATATCATCAAAGTGAAAGTGAAGTCACTCAGTCGTTCTGACTCTGCAACTCTATCGACTGTAGCCTGCCAGGCTTCACTGTCCATGGGATTTTCCAGGCAAGAATACAGGAGTGGGTTGCCTTCTTCTCCAGATCTTCCTGACTCAGGGATATATCATCAGGGAAATGCAAATTTGAACACAGTGAGGTACCATTATAAACTTACTTGAATGATAAAAATCCCGAACACTGACTGATGGTGAGGATATGGAGCAACAGGAACTCAGTCATTGCTGGTGGAATTAAAAATGGTACAGCCTCTTTCCATTGGGAGAAATATCAATAACCTCAGACACACAGATGTGAAGAGGAACTACTCTTATTGCAGAAAGTGAATAAAAACTAAACAGCCTTTTGATGAAGGTGAACGAGGAGAGTGAAAAAGCTGGCTTAAAAGTCAACATTCAAAAAATGAAGATCATGGCATCCAGTCCCATCACTTCATGGCAAACAGATGGGGAAATAATGGAAACAGTGACAGACTTTATTTTCTTGGGCTTCTAAATCTCTGTGGAAGGTGACTACAGCCGTGAAATTAAAAGATGCTTGCTCCTTGGAAGAAAAGCTATGACAAATCTAGACAGTGTATTAAAAAGCAGAGACACTACCTTGCCAACAAAGTTCTGTCTTATCAAAGCTATGGTTTTTCCAGTAGTCATGCATGGATGTGAGATTTGGACCATAAAGAGGGCCTGAGCACTGAAGAATTGATGCTTTCGAACTGTGGTGCTGGAGAAGACTCTTGGACTGCAAGGAGATCAAACTAGTCAATCCTGGAGGAAATCAATCCTGAATATTCATTGGAAGGACTGATGCTAAAGCTGAAGCTCCAACACTTTGGCCATCTGATGCAAAGAGCCGACTCACTGGAAAAGACCCTGATGCTGGGAAAGATTGAAGGCAGGAGGAGAAGGGAATGACAGAGGACAAGATGGTTGGATGGCATCACTGACTCAATGGACATGAGTTTGAGATAATCCGGGAGATGGGGAAGGACAGGGAAGTCTGGCATGCTGCAGTCCATGTGGCTGCAAAGAGTCTGACATGACTGAGTGATGGAACAACAATAACAACAGCCTCTTTGGGAGACAGTTTGGTTCTTTCTTACACTACTATACAAATTCTTATGACACAATCTTTTCAGCAATCAGTATTTACCCAAAGAAGTTGAAAATAGATATCTGTGCAAAAATTTACATATGGAAGCAAGTGAGATATCCTTCAGTAGGTGAATAAATAAACAAACTGGTACATTCAGATCGAATCATGACAAGACAAAGGAATCCTAGATGCATGTAACTAAGTGAAACAAGTCAATCTGAAAGTTCTACGCACTATATGATTTCAACTATACAACATTCTGTGAAAGACAGAATTATGGAGACAACAAAATTGTGTTGCTGGAGGTTGAGAGAGATGAGTAGATGAAGCATAGAGGATTTTTACGGCAGTGGATATATTCTGTACAATACTATAATGATGTATATACATCATTACATATTTGCCCAAATCCATATAATGTACGTCAAAACTACCAACTTGGTGATGATGACATGTCAATGGGTTCATCCTTCGTCACTCATCATTCTAGTGAGTGATGTTTACAGTGTAGAACACTATGCATGTATAAGGGTACTGGTATAATAGGAAAGCTCTGTACCCTCCGCTCAGTTTTATTGTAAAGCTAAAACTACCCTAAAAAATAAAATCTTGTTTTAAGTGAATAGTGTAGACAAATTAGCAACTTCAATGGAAATACTCCACTAAGAATTTGATTTTTAAAAGATAATTAAACTTCTGTAAATCCTACCATCCTCAGATTATCTATGTAAATACTAGCTTTTATCCCCTCAAATTAAATACGGTTTTAAAAAAGACATTTTCCCCAAACTATCTTTCATGAGTCAAACTTGTCACTTCTAAATCCATCTTCATGCCATATCTTTTCTCAAAGTATTTGCAATCCTTCAATAGGATACCATCATTGCTTTTTTTAGAACCCCAATAAAACTTGGTTTCTCCATCTTTTATTCTGCATTCATTTGTGTTCATACTTTCTCTAATATCAAGGTGTCTAGACTGTTAAGTCTAATTTTGAAGGCAGAAACAATGCTTTAGTTATCTTTCATTTTTAAAATATTTTCCTATTTTATTTTTTACTATCAAGACCCTTTTCTTTTTTAGACTATTATTTTTATTGAAGCACAATTGCTTTACAATGTTGTATTAGTTTCTGCTGTACAAGGTAAATCAGCTATATGTATACACATATCCCCTTCTTCTTGAATCTCTCTCTGGCCCCATCCCCCATGCCACCCTTCTAGATCTTCACAGAGCAAAAAGCTGAGCTCCCTATGCTATAAAGCAGCTTTCCAGTCAGTTCAGTCAGTCAGTTCAGGGGCTCAGTCATGTCCAACTCCTTGCGATCCAATGGAATGCAGCACGCCAGGCCTCCATGTCCATCAGCAACTCTCGGAGTTTACTCAAATTCATGTCCGTTGAGTCAGTGATGCTGTCCAACCATCTCATCCTCTGTTGTCCCCTTCTCTTCCCGCCCTCAATCTTTCCCAGCATCAGGGTCTTTTCAAATGAGTCAGTTCTTAGCATCAGGTGGCCAAAGTATTGGAGCTTCAAAATCAGTCCTTCCAATGAATATTCAGGACTGATTTCCTTTAGGATGGACTGGTTGGATCTCCTTGAAGTCCAAGGGACTCTCAAGAGTCTTCTCCAACACCACAGTTCAAAAGCATCAATTCTTCGGCGCTCAGCCTTCTTCACAGTCCAACTCTCACAACAATACATGACTACTGGAAAAACCATAGCCTTGACTAGATGGACCTTTGTTGGCAAAGTAATGTCTCTGCTTTTTAATATGCTGTCTAGGTTGGTCATAACTTTCCTTCCAAGGAGTAAGCATCTTTTAATTTCATGGCTGCAGTCACCATCTGCAGTGATTTTGGAGCCCCCCCAAAATAAAGTCTGCCACTGTTTCCATTGTTTCCCCATCTATTTGCCATGAAGTGATGGGACCGGATGTCATGATCTTAGTTTCCTGAATTGTTGAGCTTTAAGCCAACTTTTTCACTCTCCTCTTTCACTTTCATCAAGAGACTCTTTAGGTCTTCACTTTCTGCCATAAGGGTGGTGTCATCTGCATATCTGAGGTTATTGATATTTCTTCTGGCAATCTTGATTCCAGCTTGAAGCACAACTTGTGCTTCATCCATCCCAGTGTATATCATGATGTACTCTGCATACGAGTTAAATAAGCAGGGTGACAATATGCAGCCTTGACGTACTCCTTTTCCTATTTGGAACCAGTCTGTTGTTCCATGTGCAATTCTAACTGTTGCTTCTTGACCTGCATACAGATTTCCCAGGAGGCAGGTCAGGTGGTCTGGTATTCCCATCTCTTTCAGAATTTTCCATAATTTGTGGTGATCCACACAGTCAAAGGCGTTGGCATAGTCAATAAAGCAGAAATAGATGTCTTTCTGGAATTTTCTTGCTTTTTCAATGATCCAATGGATGTTGGCAATTGGATCTCTGTTTCCTCTGCCTTTTCTAAATCCAGCTTGAACATCTGGAAGTTCACGGTTTGTGTACTGTTGAAGTCTGGCTTGGAGAATTTTGAGAATTACTTTACTAGAGTGTGAGATGAGTGCAACTGTGTGGTAGTTTGAGCATCCTTTGGCATTGCCTTTCTTTGGGATTGGGATGAAAACTGACCTTTTCCAGTCTTGTGCCACTGCTGAGTTTTCTAAACTTGCTGGCATATTGAGTACAGCACTTTCACAGCATCATCTTTTAGGATTTGAAATAGTTCAACTGGAATTCCATCACCTACACCGGCTTTGTTCTTAGTGATGCTTCCTAAGACCCATTTGACTTCACATTCCAGGATGTCTGGATCTAGGTGAGTGATCACACCATCATAATTATCTGGGTCGTGAAGATCTTTTTTGTACAGTTCTTCTGTGTATTCTTGCTACCTCTTCTTAGTATCTTCTGCTTCTGTTAGGTCCATATCATTTCTATCCTTTATTGAGCCCATCTTTGCATGAAATATTCCCTTTGTCTCTAATTTTATTCAAGAGATTTCTAGTCTTTCCCATTCTATTGTTTTCCTCTATTTCTTTGCACTGATCACTGAGGAAGGGTTTCTTATCTCTCTTTGCTATTCTTTGGAACTCTGCATTCAAAGGGGTATATTTTTCCTTTTCCCCTTTGCTTTTCACTTCTTTTCATTTCATGGCTATATGGTATGCCTCCTCAGACAGCCATCTTGCTTTTTTGCATTTCTTTTTCTTAGGGATGGTCTTGATCCCTGTCTCCTGTATCTCCACCCATGACCAGAATATTGGTTTAAAGATTTACTGAGCATGGCCCCACCCATCAGAAGAAGACCCAGTTTCCCCCTCAGCAGCTTCCCACTAGCTATCTATCTTGTGTATGGCAGTATATATATGTCAATCCCAATCTCCCAAATTGCCCCACCACCTTTCAACTAGTCTCTGGGTTCACATGTCTGTTCTCTACATCTTTGTCCCTTTTCCTGCCCTGCAAATAAGTTCATCTGTACCATTTTTCTAAATTAGTTTTAAGATATATTTTAAGTCCAATAGGGCCTAGCCCTTGCTAACATAATAGACATGTAGAGAATTATGATTGAGTCAAATTTCATTATAAATGCTTATAGGAAGAGCTAGGTCAACATAGACAATGTGTGAATTACCTTTCCAAGTCATAGTCATTGTCACATGGCTCTAAAACATTCATTCAATACAGTTTAAGCCTACATAATTCCAAAACAAGAACATATTCAGGTGACCAGGTGATTTGCATGAATGATGAAAGAGAAATACTTCCAATATTAAGTAGACAAAACTGACCACTTACTTCAAGGTTCCAGCACTGACTCTTGTACATGTCTAACCAGTCCAGGTAATGCTACCACCATCCTTCAACTGAATTATGGCATTAATATCCTTATATTCGACTACTTCCCACCCACCCCTCCCATACTATTGTTGAAGTGATTTCTTTTAAAGCACATCTACTTGGGTCACTCTTGTATTCAAGTCTTCAATGTTTTCACCTTGCTTTTATGACTAAGAACATAAACACTGAAATAGCTAAATTTCAGTAAATACCTATACATTCTACTTCCTACCTACTTCTATACATTTAGCTTGTCTTACTGTTCTCTCCGCTTTATGGCCCACTGCCTTATCACAGCGAAGGGACTTTCTTGACTCAATGGAGCTATGAGCAATGCCATGCAAGGCCACCCAAGGTAGACAGGTCATAGTGGAGAGTTCTGACAACTGTGGTTCACTGGAGGAGGAAATGGCAAGCCACTCCAGTATTCTTGCCACCAGAAACCCATGAGTGGTACAAAAAAGCAAAAAGGTACAGCAGATACAAAGATACAAAAGACACAAAAAGATACAAAAAGACATCAGCAGATGAGCCACCAGGTTGGAAAGTGTCCAATATGCTACTGGGGAAGAGCAGATGCAATTACTAATAGTCCCAGAAAGAATGAAGTGGTGGACAAAAGTGGAAATGATGCTCAGGTGTGGGTGTATCTAGCAGTGAAAGTAAAATCTGATGCTGTAAAGAACAATACTGCACAGGAACCTGGAATGTTAGGTCCATGAATGTGGTCAAGCAGGAAATGGCAAGAGTGAACATTGGCATCCTAGGAATCAGTGACTAAAATGGATGGGAAGGGGCAAATTTAACTCAGATGACCATTTTATCTACTACTATGGGCAGGAATTCCTTAGAAGAAGTGGAGGAGCCTTCATAGACAACAAAAGAGTCTGAATCCAGTACTTTGGTGCAGTCTTAAAAACGACAGAATGATTTCAGTTCATTTCCAAAGGAAACCACTCAACATCACAGTAATCCAGTCTATGCAGCAACCACTGATGATCAAGAAACTAAATTTAACCTGTTCTATCTGAAGCTGAAACTCTAGTACTTTGGCCACCTCATGCGAAGAGTTGACTTATTGGAAAAGACTCTGATGCTGGGAGGGATTGGGGGAAGGAGGAGAAGGGGACGACAGAGGATGAGATGGCTGGATGGCATCACTGACTCGATGGACGTGAGTCTGAGTGAACTCTGGGAGTTGGTGATGGACAGGGAGGCCTGGCGTGCTGCGATTCATGGGGTCGCAAAGAGTCGGACACGACTGAGCGACTGAACTGAACTGAACTGATGAAACCTATTAGACCTTCTAGTGGTGGTGGTAGTTTAGTCACCAAGTCATGTCTGACTCTCATGACTCCATGGACTATAGCCCATCAGGCTCTTCTGTCCATTGGATTTTCCAGGCTGGAGTGGGTTACCATTTTCTTCTTTTCTTCTGCAGGGGATCTTCCTGACCCAGAGAACCAACCCAGGTCACCTGTACTGCAGAAAGATACTTTAATGACTGAGCCACCAGGACTTTCTAGAACTAACACCAAAAAAAAAAAAAAAAAAAGATGTCCTTTTCATCATAGAGGATTGGAATGCAAAAGTAGGGGGCAAGTTTGGACTTGGAATACTAATGAAGCAAGCAAAAACTAACAGAATTTTGCCAAGAGAACACACTGGTCATAGCAAACACCCTCTTCCAACAACACAAAAGATGATTCTACACATGGACATCACCAGACGGTCACTACCAAAATCAGACTGATTATATTCTTTGCAGCTGAAGTTGAAGATACTCTTTACAGTCAGCAAAAACAAGACCTGGAGCTGACTGTGGCTCAGATCATCATCCTCTTTTGGCAAAATTCAGGCTTAAACTAAAGAATGTGGGGAAAACCACTAGGCCATTCAGGTATGAAGTGAAGTGAAGTGAATTCGCTCAGTCGTGTCCAACTCTTTGTGACCCCATGGACTGTAGCCTACCATGCTCCACCATCCATGGGATTTTTCAGGCAAGAGTATTGGAGTGGATTGCCATTTCCTTCTCCAGAGTACCTTCCTGACCCAGGGATCGAACCCAGGTCTCCTGCATTGTAGGCAGACGCTTTACCCTCTGAGCCACAAGGGAAGTTCAGGTATGACCTAAATTAAATCCCTTATGATTATACAGTACTAGTGACAAATAGCTTCAAGGGATTAGATCTTATAGATAGAGTATCTGAAGAACAATGGATGGAGATTTGTAACATTGTACAGGAAATGGTGACCAAAACCACCCCCAAGAAAAAGAAACGCAACAAGGCAAAAAGGGTTGTCTGAGGAGATCTTACAAATAGTGGCAAGAAAAGAAGAGAAATGAAAAGAGAAGAAAAGGAGACAAGGAAACAAATACCCATCTATATGCAGAGTTCCAAACAGTAGCAAGGAGAGGTAAGAAAACCTTCTTACGTGAACAATGCAAAGAAATAGAAGAAAACAATAGAATGGGAAAGACTAGAGATATCTTCAGAGAAGTAGAGATCAAGGGAACATTTCATGAAAAGATGGGCTTAATAAAGGACAGAAATGGTATGGGCCTAACACAAGCAGAAGAGATTAAAAAGAGGTGTCAAGAACACACGGACGAACTATACAAAATGATCTTAATCACTCAGATAGCCACAATGGTGTGATCACTCACCTAGAGCCAGATATCCTGGAGTATGAAATCAAGTGGGCCTTAGGAAGCATTACCACCAACAAAGATAGTGGAAGTGATTGAATTCCAGCTGAGCTATTTAAAATACTAAAAGATGACAGTGTTAAGGTGCTGCAATCAATATGTCAGCAAATTTGGAAAACTCAGCAGTGGCCACAGGCCACAGTCATTTTTCATTCCAATCCCAAAGAAGGGCAATACCAAAGAATGTTCAGATACTGCACAACTGCACTCATTTCATATGCTAGCAAGGTCATGCTCAAAATCCTTTAATGTGGCCGTCAACAGAATGTGAACTGAATTTCCAGATGTACAAGCTGGATTTAGAAAAGGCAAGAACCAGAGCTCAAATTGCCAAGATCCACTGGATCATAGAAAAAGCAAGGGCATTTCAGAAAATCATCTCCTTCTGTTTCACTGAGTAAACTAAAGCCTTTGACTGTGTGAATCAAAACAAACTGTGGAGAACTCTTAAAGAGATGGGAATATGAAACCACTTTATCTACCTCCTGAGATCTGTATGCAGGTTAAGAAGCAACAGTTAGAATTGGACATGGAACAAGGAACTGGCTCAAAATTGGGAAAGGGGTATGTCAGGCTGTATACTGTCACCCTGCTTATTTAACTTATATACAGAGAACATTATGCCAACTGCCAGGCTGGATGAAGCTCAAGCTGGAGTCTAGATTGCTTGAAGAAATATCAATAACCTCAGATATCCAGATGACATTATCCTAAAGGAGGAAAGTAAGGAGGAACTAAAGAGCCTCTTGCTGAAGGTGAAAAAGGAGAGTGAAACAGCTGGCTTAAAAGTCAACATTAAAAAAAACTAAGATCATGGCATCCGGTCCCATCACTTCATTGCAAACAGAAGGGGAGAAAGTGGAAACAATGACAGATTTTATTTTCTTGGTCCCAAAATCACTGTGGACAGTGACTGCAGCCATGAAAAGATGCTTTCTCCTTGGAAAGAAAACTATGACAAACCTAGACAGCATATTAAAAATCAGATACATCACTTGTTGACAAAGGTCAAAACTATGGTTTTTCTCGCAGTCATGTACAAATATGAGAGTTGGACCACAGAGAAGGCTGAACACCAAAGAATAGATGCTTTCAAACTGTGGTGCTGGAGAAGGCTCTGATGAATCCCTTGGAAAGCTAGGATTTCAAGCAAGCCAATCCTAACAGAAATAAACCCTGAATATTCATTATAAGGACTGATACTGAAGCTGAAGCTCCAATACTTTGTCCACCTGATGTGAAGCTTTGACTATTGGGAAAGACCCTGATGCTGGAAAAGACTGAAGGCAAAAGAAGAAGGTTGCAGCAGAGGATGAGATATTTAGATAGCATCACGAACTCAACGGACATGAATTTCAGAAAATTCTAGGACAGAAGAGCCTGGTGTGCTGCGGTCCATGGGGTCACAAAGATTCAGACACGATTCAGTGACTGAACACCAACAACAAGATGTAATAGTCCATCTAAAATCATCACAATATTGTTTTATCATTCACTTACTGTCTGACAAAAAATGTGACATAAATGGTATTTCTAAAGTCATTATATAACTACATGGTCCATTGGTTATACTGAGTGACATATGTACTACTTTGATGGTAAAATGAAAATAAAATTGTCCATAAATGGTGTGTGACCAGGAGCACTGTTTAGCAACAAAATAATGCAGAATGGAATGCCCTTCTCCAAGCAATATTTCTCTATCTCTGGGATAGTGTATTTTAAAGATCAGTCCTGTAAAATGACATTTTGTAACCAGGTTTTGGGCTTACTCTTCTGCACAACAGGAAGAGAATCCTTGGCTATGATTTAAGAGTTTTGGGGTTTTCTGAATAATAATCTAAAAGAGACTTCAGCTTCATATCAACAGAAGCATTGCCATCAAACAACAGTCAGCGTATCCTTTGCTGCTTTATGGACTGACATCAACTTTTCCTCCATGCTGGCATAATTTTGGTCTGGCATTTTCTTCCAGTACAACTTGTCTCGTCCACATTAAAAACCTGCTTGGTTAAATACACATCTTAATCAACAATTTCTCAAAGCATTTCAAGAATTCCTGAGCAGCCATCATATCTGCACTTTCTTCTTTGCTACTTACTTTTAATTTGTGAAGTTTGGCTCAAGCCTTAAGCCAATAAAACCAGTCATGGCTGGCATTAAAAAATGTTCCCTCTGATTCTTTGCCATGTTTATTCTTCAAGTCTTCATAAAGACTATTAGCTTTCTCTTGAATCAGTATTAAGCTGAGTGGGACTGATTGCTGATGCTGATTCTGCATCTGAGAACTTTCTCCATCTGCTCCATCATTTTTCCACATTTCATTGATATTATTTTCAACATCATTGGCACAGCAGACTTCACATGTTCCATGATCTTGTTCTTTAGAATCATGCCAATGGTTCAACAATTCATGCTATAAGAATGAGTGATGTCTACCATCTTTCTGCCTCACTTCACTCTCTCAATTATTTCACTTTTGTTTCCATTGTTATTGCTTGGTTCTTCTTAGCAGTACCAGCTATATCACCATTGCTATTACATTTGCTTTTTCACTTCCAGATACCTTGGGCTTGAAGTAAAGATACTATCCTACTGCACTCTATATACTACTGTCCAGTATAGTTCACAAAAGCCCAACCCCTTGTAGAGGATGCATGCTGATACAATGTATGCCAGACACATGAACTAACTTACATGACTGGACATGTGAACACAAATTCCCACCTTTGAAAGTTCACAATTTGAAGATTCATATGTAGGTGATGTACAGTACCAGTGGACAGCTCCTAGGGAGGAATATACAGTGGGATATGCGTGGAGACTAAACAAAATATCAGTGGGCTAACAATGAGATCAAAGAGGAGATCAGAAAATACTTCAAGACAAATGGCAATGAAAACACAACTGTACAAAATCTATGGACTTCAACAAAAGTAGTCCTAAGAGGCAAATTCATAGCAATACATGACTTCTTCAAAAAACAACCTAACCTACAATCCAAAGGATTATGAAAATAACAAATGATATTAATTCAGCAGGAAAAAATAATAAAGTTCAGTAAGGAAATAAATAAAATGGAGGAAAAAAAGCAGAAAAAATAAATTAAAAAGTATATAGAATAACAGAAATCAACCAATCAGAAAGCAGAGAGAAAGTTTAAAAAATGGAAGCAGCACATGAGACCTATGGGATAATATAAAGCATGGAATCTATACCAAGTAGGAATCCCAGAAAAAAGAACAAGAAAATGGAATAAAAAATGACCCAAAGTTGGCTATCCCCTATATACCAAAACCAGGCAAAGATACTACTAAAAAATTAAATATAGCCCCAAATCTTTGATGAATATAGATGAAAAAAGCCTCAATACAATATTAGCAAGCCAAATACAATAACACATAAAAAGGATTATACAGCATGATCAAACTGAATTCACTTCAGATCACAAGGATGGCTCAGTTCAGTTCAGTTCAGTTCAGTCGTTCAGTAGTGTCCGACTCTTTGCAACCCCATAAATCTCAGCACGCCAGGCCTCCCTGTCTGTCACCAACTCCCGGAGTTCACTCAGACTCAAGTCCATCGAGTCGGTGATGCCATCCAGCCATCTCATCCTCTTTCATCCCCTTCTCCTCCTGCCCCCAATCCCTCCCAGCATCAGAATCTTTTCCAATGAGTCAATTCGTTGCATGAGGTGGCCAAAGTACTGGAGTTTCAGCTTTAGCATCATTCCTTCCAAAGAAATCCCAGGGCTGATCTTCAGAATGGACTGGTTGGATCTCCTTGCAGTCCAAGGGACTCTCAAGAGTCTTCTCCAACACCACAGTTCAAAAGCATCAGTTCTTCGGCGCTCAGCCTTCTTCACAGTCCAACTCTCACATCCATACATGACCACTGGAAAAACCATAGCCTTGACTAGATGGACCTTTGTTGGCAAAGTAATGTCTCTGCTTTTCAATACGCTACAAGGATGGCTAAATATATGCAAATCAATAAATGTAGTACACCACATTAAGAAAAGACAAAAATCACAAGATCATCTCAATAGGTACAGAAAAAGCATTTGATAAAATTCAGTATCCATTCATGATAAAAATTGTCACCAAAGTGGGTACTGAGGGAACATATCTCAGCATAATAAAAGTCATTTATGACAAACCCATAGCCAACATAATACTCAACACTGAAAAACTAGAAGCCTTCCTGCTATATTCTGGAACCAAACAAGGATGCCATTCCCATCACTTCTATTCAACATAGTAGTGGATGTCTTAGCCAGAGGAATCGGACAGGGAAAAGAAATAAAAGATATCCAAATGTGAAGGGAAGAGCTAAAATTGTCAGTATATGTAGATGACATGATACGCTATATAGAAAACCTGAAAGACTCCACACAAAAATTCTTAGAACTGATAAATAAGTTAATCAATGTAGCATGATACAAGGTTAATATACAGAAATATTTTGCATTTCTTTGCACTACAATGAAATATTGGACTTCCCTGATAGCTCAGTTGGTAAAGAATCCACCTGCAATGTAGGAGACCCCGTTTGGATTCCTGGGTTGGGAAGATGCACTGGAGAAGGGATAGGCTAGCCACTCCAGTATTCTTGGGCTTCCCTGGTGGCTCAGCTGGTAGAGAACCCACCTGCAATATGAGAGACATGGGTTTGAACCCTGGGTTGGGAAGATCCCCTGGAGAAGGGAACAGCTACCC
The DNA here is from genome assembly GCF_003369695.1 of Bos indicus x Bos taurus. Classification (NCBI taxonomy): domain Eukaryota; kingdom Metazoa; phylum Chordata; class Mammalia; order Artiodactyla; family Bovidae; genus Bos; species Bos indicus x Bos taurus. Next base: position 67,673,293 of record NC_040090.1, read on the forward strand.
ACTCCAGTATTCTGGCCTGGAGAATTCCATGGACTGTGTAGTCCATGGGGTTGCAAAGATTCAGACATGACTAAGCAGCTTTCACTTTCACAAAGAACATCAGAAAGTAAACAAAAAAGCTTAAAATAAGATCAAAAGTAAAATAGAATATCTAGGAGTACACCTGACCAAGGAGGTGAGAAACTGATATGCTGAGAACTATAAAACATATATAAAGGAAACTGAAGGTGATTCAAAGAAACAGAAAGATATCCAATACTCTTGGATTGGAAGATTTAATGTTATTAAAATGGCCATACTACCCAAAGAAATCTACAGATTTAAAGTGAACCTTATCAAATTACCCATGCAACTTTCACAAAAGTAGATCAAATAATCCTAAAATTTATATGCAACCCTAAAAGAACCAGGATTGCCAAAACAATACTGAGGAAAAAGAACAAAGCTGGATGAAGATCCTTCCAGACTCCAGACAATACTACAAAGCCACAGTAATCAAAACAATGTGGTATAAGTACAAAAACAGATGGATCAATGGAACAGACTAGAGAACCTAGAAATAAACCCACTCAATTAGTCTCCAACAGAGGTTAGAAAATACAATGGAGAATAGACAGTTTCTTCAACATGTGGTGTTGGGAAAACTGGGCAGCTACGGTTAGAACATTCTCTCATATTGTATAAAAAATAAATTCAAAATGGTTTAAAATTGTATATATAAGACATGATACCATAAAACTCCTATAAATGAACATAGGAAAAATGCTCTTCGAGATAAATCTTAGCAATATTTTCTCAGATCATTTTTCTGAGACAAAATAAATAGAAACAAAATTTAAAAATGAGGCCTAATCAAGAGGTTTTTTGTAATAGAGGAAACCATAAACAAAACAAAAAGACAGTCTACAGACTGGGACAAAATATTTGGAAACAATGTGACTGACAAAGTCTTTATTTCCAAATATATATATATATAGCTCATAGAACTATAAATATACATATATAAACAAACCAGTCAAAAAAAGCATGGAAGACCTAAATTGATTTCTCCAAAGAAGACATACAGATAACCACAACATTGCTACTTATTAGAGAAATGCAAATACTTATTAGATAAATGAAATCAAAACTACAGTGAGGTTTTATCACCTTTTACCTGTAAAAATGGACATCATCATTCAAATAATAAAAGCTGGAGAGAGAGTAGAAAAAACAAAACCCTGCTACACCGTTGGTGGGAATGTAAATTAGTGCAGCCACTATGGAAAACAGTCTGGAGGTTCCGTCAAAAACTAAAAATAGAGTTATCATATGATTCAGCAATCTCACTCCTGGACATATACCTGGGAAAGATAAGAACTCTTAATTCAAAAAGCAATGCACTCCAATAATCAGGAAATGGAAGCTACCCACTGTCCACCAACAGAGGAGTGGATAAAGAAAATTTGGCTTATATGCAGGATGGAATATGATGCCATCAAAAGAATGAAATATTAATACTATCATTTGTAGCAACATGGATGGAACTAGAGATTGTCTTACTGAGTGGGGTGAGTCAAAGATAAATAATATATGATATCATTTATATGTGGAATCTAAAACAATAACAGAAATTAACTTATTTACAAAACAGAAATTGACTCACATACCTGGCTTGGTTGATACATTCCTTTGCTGTGCAAACTATTTTAAGTTTAATCATTTGCTTATTTTTTGCTTTTGTTTCCATTACTCTAGTTGATGGATCTCAAAAAAATATATTGCTGAAATTTATGTCAAACAGTGTTTGATGTTTTTCCCTAGGAGTTTTATAGTATCTTGCCTTACATTTAAGAACTTAATCCATTTTGAGTTAACTTTTGTGTATGGTGTTAGAGAATGTTCTAATTTTATTCTCTTACTAGTAGCTGTCCAGCTTCCCCAGCACCACTTATTAAAGAGACTGTATTTTTTCTGTCATATATCCTTGCCTCCCTTGTCATAGATTCATTGACCAAAACTGTTGGAATTTACTTCTGGGTTCTGTATTCTGTTCCACTGATCAATTGTTTGTTTCTGTGCCAGTATCATACACTTTTGATGACTTTTGGAGTATAGTCTGAAGTTAGGGAGCTCAATTCCTCCAGCTCTGTTTTTCTTTCTCAAGATTATTTTGGCACACTGAGGTCTTTCGTATCTCTTGACATGAATTTTAAAATCATTTGTTCCAGTTTTGTAAAAAATGTCATTGGCATTTTGACAGGGATCATTTTAAATCTGTAGATTGCCTGGGATAGTACAGTCATTTTGACAATATTGATTCTTCCAACTCAAGAACATGATATATTTTTCTCTCTATCTCAGTTTCTTTTATCAGTGTTTTTTTATCAGTTTTCTGAGTGTGGGCCTTTTACCTCCTTAGGCAGATTTATTCCTAGGTATTTTATTCTTTTTGATGCAATCATAAATAGGGTTACTTCTTTAATTTCTCTTTCTGATATTTAACTGTTAGTGTAGAGAAATGTAACAGATTTATGTATATTAACTTTGTATAACTTTATCAAATTAATTGATGAGCTCTAGTAGTTTTCTAGTGGCCTCTTTAGAATTTTCTATGTATAGTATCATATCATCTGCAGACAGTAAAAGTTTTACTTCTTTTTCAATTTGGATTCCTTTTATTTCTTTTTCTTATATGGCTGTTGTGGCCAGAACTTCCAAAAATGTAAAAGTGGTGAGAGTGGACATCTTTGTCTTGTCTTGACCTTAAAGGAAATACTTCCATATTTTCACCATTGAGTATGATGTATGATATTAGATCTCGGGTTTTCATATGTGGCTTTTATCATGTTGAGGTATGTCCCCTCCTTGCTAATCTACTGAACAGGAAGAGATATTTTCAGATGATATGACCAATAAGGAGTTAATATCCAACATACACAAACATCTTATAAAGCTCAACATCAAAAATATTAGCAACTTGATAAAAATGGATGATCAACGAGCACATGAAAAGATGCTCAGTATTGCTAATCAACAGGGAAATGCAAATCAAAACCACAAGGAGATATCACCTCACAGAGGTCAGAATAGCTATCATTAAAAAGAAAACAAAATATAAAAGTTGGTGAGGATGCAGGGAATAGGGATCCCTCCTACACTATTCGTGGGAAAATATTGATAAATTGGTGCAGCCACTCTGCAGGTAAACTGGTACAGCAGTAGCCAATTTTGAGGTTTCTCAAAAAACAAAATATAGAATTACCATATGACCTAGGAATTCCACTCCTGGGTATACTTCAGAAAGAAACAAAAAGACTAATACAAAACGATGCTCCTAAAGTTCCTAGGAGCATTATTTATTATTTATAATTGCCAAGGAATGGAAGCAACCTAAAGTGTCCAACAACAGATGAATGGATAAAGAAGATGTGTTTTATGTAGACAATAGAACACTACTCAGTCATAAAAACAATCAAATTTTCCCATTTGCAATAACATGAATGGACTTAGCAGGCATTATTCCTAGTGAAATAAGTCAAGCAGAATAGAAAAATACTGTATGATATCACATATTGAAAATTAAAAATACAACAAATGCTTTAACATAAAAGAAGGAGACTTTTCATAGATATAAAGATTAAACTAGTGAACTAGTGGTTTATCAATAGGGACAGTGAAGGGGAGGGGGCATAATAGGGTTGAGGGTAAAAAAGCGTTTCCTGTGGTATTATATAAAGTCATGTGTATGAAAATTTTGAAAAATTGTAAAGCACTATAGAATTTAAAGAATCTTACATCCAATTTAAAAAAAAAAAAATTAAAAAACTGGCTCTGGTATCATTTTACCTTAAAATTTATCACTAAAATTTCATAAGAAAAAATGAATGTGAGTGAAAGTTGCTAGTCACACCCAACTCTTTTGTGACTCCATGAGCTCTACAGTCCATGGAATTCTCCAGCTGAAGGAAACAAGCATAGCAAATCAGTGATTTAGAAGGGAGAGACTGTGGTTGCAGAGCTTGTGCAGTAGTGCACAAAGTCTAGGGAATTCGCTGGCTACCCAGTGATTAATACTGTGTGCTATTACTGCTTCATGAGTTCAATCCCTGGTTGGGGAATTATGATCCTGCAAGTCAGGTGCCCCCCAAAATAAATAGTGTACACAGTGTGAAGGAAAAATAGTGCTGGAAATTCAGGACAATCTGCTTTATTTTCTGGCATTGACAATGATAGATTCATATGTCTCCATTTAGCATCAGACACTGGCTACTTCTACCATAAATTACATAAAAATAAAATATAAGAAAGTTAATTTATAAAAACTCGTATTTTATATATCAAGGCAAATCCCTCATACATATATCACATTGAATGTTTACTACTCAGAAGAGGCTTTCTAAAATATTTAACATTGGCTATGTATCACGCATAAGTAACCTCTAGTGGCTCAAGTGGTAAAGAATCTGCCTGCAGTGCAAGAGATCAGGGTTCAATCTGTGGTTTGGGAAGACCTCTTGAAGAAAGGTTTAATGAAACTAGTGAATATCTTTCCCTAAAGGAGATATACCTTAACAAAAACACCCTCTGGACCATAATATGAAACTAAAACGTAAAACAAGTTCTTTTTGAATCTGCTTATGTGAAGATCATACTATGAAGAGAAGTTTAGATGATGTAAAAAAGAAAATAAAAATCACTAGTTCAACTAGTTTGTTTTTACTAAAAGTAATGACTGTCCTTCATATTAAAAAAAAAAGTCATTTACTATGTAATCCATGCACAATGTAAAGTCACAGTTATTCATTAGATGGATGGAAAGCTGAATCACTCAAAATATTGCTATAATTTTAATAAATTAAAACCATAATTGTTTTAAATTATGACACATGACCCCCAATGTTCATTGCAGCACTATAAATATCATATATTAACACATATATATGGCATCTAGAAAACTGGGACTGATAAACCTATTTGCAGGGCAGAAATAGAGACTCTATAAACATAGAGAACAAACGTATGGACACAGTGCGGGAAGGAGAGGGTGGGGCAAATTGAGAGAGCAGCACTGAAATACATATATTACCATATAAAAAATAGATAGCTAATGAGAAGTTGCTGTATAACACAGGGAGCTGAATCTAGTGTTACACTGTGACAACCTAGAGGGATGGATGGAAGGCAGGTGGGAGGGAGATTCAAAGAGGGAGGGAACGTATATATACTTATGGCTGATTCATGCTGATATATGGCAGAAACCAACATAACATTGTAAAGCAATTATCTGCCATTTAAAAATAAAGAAAAAGAAATTAATAAGTAGCTCACCAAATCAGGCTAACAAATGGTGACCTGCACACATTTTCAAAACTCTTCCATCAAGTAACTTGGAAAATTAACATGCTTCCAATAAAAATCATTGGTTATTTGGACAATAGCTAGAACATTTATATGCATTTTTTTCAGAATGAAAAGGATCTCAATTAATTCTCAATGAAGTAGAAAATACTTAATATGTTAAGTAATTAATTATTACTTTATAAAGTAAATTATTAGTTTATAAAGTAAATTATTAGTTTATAAAGTAAATTATTACTTTAATTACATTAATAATTAATATGTTTTAACATATACTGCTGTTCCTTTTAACTACCAATATAAAATTTTTAGTTTATATTATAATCCTACTCTTTAAGGAAAATTAATTATGTGGTTAAAAGTTGCCAATATTTCAGCAAGCTTATTTTATCTTTTTGATAATAATGAATTTAGAAGATTAGTTCCATAGAATTTTTCCTTTCTGACAAATATATAAATCAACTCATAGCGAAAATTCACTCAAAGATCAGATATACTTGTATTCTGAATATTTCTAAATGAAAATTATCCATCACTTATTCTTGTTAAATAGAAAAATATATTGCATGCTTGTAATTTAATGAAGATGATAATTTACCACTAAAAATACTTTTATATAAACAACCAAATCCCATTACCTTATAAATATCCAAAAATCCACATTGGTGGTCGAATCTTGTGTACAGCTCATTCAGCATGCTGATGACTTGCATGGGGGTACACTGGGCACATATGGCCGTGAAGCCAACAATGTCTGAAAACAGCATGGTGACATCATCGAACTTTCTGGCCTGTACTTGCTGCCCTTGCCACAACTGCTGGGCTACATCACCAGGGAAAATGGAGTATAGAAGATCCACTGTTTTCTTTTTCTCTTCTTCCAGGGCCTGGTGAGTTCTTTCTAAAGTTGCTTTTAATTTATCCATCCTCTTCTTCAGCCCATCCTGGGCCTTTGCCTGCTCGCCAACCAAGATGACATCTCGAGTAGCATCATGGATAGGGATGTCCGAGAGATGTAGCCCTCGTCCCATAAGTTCATCCAACTTGTCCACACATGGAGAACCCAAGAATAAAATGGAATTTGATTCCGAGACATGGATCATTTGTCCTTTAACTTCCATCACCTGCAAAATTAACACGGAATTTTAGTCAGCACTCTTTACATAGTAGGTTCACAAAAATTAATTTATTATCAGATGGAGAAGAAGACTAAGAAATTAGCCTTACAGACTTTCTCCATATAGACAAATCTAAATGTGATTTGGGGCCAATGTAGAATTTATGATTCTAAATAGAAATATTTGCTATTGTTTCCCACTTGGCCACTTTCTTAAGACAATGATCAAATGAAAAGAGAGATCAATAAGAATTGAAACAGAAAACATTTTCATTCAAAATGAAATTGTACCCAGGTACATCATGAAACTGATTCACCAACCAGTTCAAAAACTTTCAATCTGCTTAGTAATAATAGAATTTGGATAATTCCACCTGTCAAAATACTAGATTTAATTGTCATTAAAATAAAACTCAGAAAATAAGTCCAGGAGACTACATGAATCCAAATAATTGTTTAGTCATATGTAAATCATTTTAAGGTCCATCTAATGAAGGCTATGGTTTTTCCAGTGGTCATGTATGGATATGAGAGTTGGACTGTGAAGAAAGCTGAGCGCCGAAGAATTGATGCTTTTGAACTGTAATGTTGGAGAAGACTCTTGAGAGTCCCTTGGACTGCAAGGAGATCCAACCAGTCCATCCTAAAGGAGATCGGTCCTGGGTGTTCATTGGAAGGACTGATGCTAAAGCTGAAACTACAATACTTTGGCCACCTCATGCAAAGAGTTGACTCATTGGAAAATACCCTGATGCTGGGAGGGATTGGGGGCAGGAGGAGAAGGGGATGACAGAGAATGAGATGGCTGGATGGCATCACCGACTCAATGGACATGAATTTGAATAAACTCCGGGAGTTGGTGATGGACAGGAAGGCCTGGCGTGCTGCGATTCATGGGGTTGCAATGAGTCGGACACGACTGAGCCACTGAACTGAAATGAAGTCATTTTTTTCATCTGTTGTAGTCCTATGAAAGTATATTGATTCTTGCATTGACTAGATTAGTTGATAATTCATTTGGACTTAAAAATAAAAATTTAAGCTAGATTTCATTAATAAGTATTAGCAGAAAATGACTACCAGTTAACTAGCATATTCAATATAAGCTAAAAGTAGCCCCCTCCCCCAAGTCAGGATAGTATTAAAGAAACCCAGCTAGTAAGATAAAAAATCTGAATACACTGTATTGGTGTTTTGCTTTCTGGCTCACTTCACTCTGTATAATAGACTCCAGTTTCATCCACCTCATTAGAACTGATTCAAATGTATTCTTTTTAATGGCTGAGTAACCAATACAATATTATAAAGTAATTAGCCTCCAATTAAAATAAATAAATTTAAATTAAAAAAATTAAAAAATTCTGAATATACAGTAATTTAAATCTATCCCTCCTTTCTGTGCTTTTTGGAGAATTTAGAGAATTGATGTTTAATGAAAAACTTCATGAACACTGGCTCATGTTATCTTAGCTTAATGCTCTAAGGAACCCTCAGAGGGGATGAACATCAGCAAGAAAGGAAGGGAGTCTTAGGCTATATTTATCCAAATACCCTTACTTGGGTTAAGATAGGATATTTCAGCACATCTCAAGCGGAAGCTAGTTGTCATTACCTGCAGAGAGTGCTAAGTGCTAAATTGCTTCAGTCGTGTCTGACTCTTTGCAACCCCATGGACTGTAGCCTGCCAGGCTCCTCTGTCCTCTGTCCTGGAGTGGGTTGCCATTTCCTCCTCCAGGGGATCTTCCAGACCCAGGGATCAAACCGATGTCTCTTATGTCTCCTGCACTGGCAGGTAGGTTTTTACCACTAGCGCCACCTGGGAACCCCTGAAGAGGACTGCTTACAAATTGACCAACTGAGACTGTGTATCAGTTTTATCTATGTCACTTTCTGCAACTACATGGAATGTGCTCAATAAATTTATTTTCTTTTGATCTTCATAGCATGAAGTATAGGTTAGTTGATGAAATTGGAGGCATAGAACAAATATGGGGTAAAACTACAGAGATTTTGTCTTCTAAGCCTGAAAATATTTTACTTTGTTCCACCTGCACCATTTACCACGATCTAGTCTATATAAGGCGGAGAAGGCAATGGCACCCCACTCCAGTACTCTTGCCTCGAAAATCCATGGACAGAGGAGCCTGGTAGGCTGCAGTCCATGGGGTCGCTAAGAGTCAGACACGACTGAGCGACTTCACTTTCACTTTTCACTTTCATGCATTGGAGAAGGAAATGGCAACCCACTCCAGTGTTCTTGCCTGGAGAATCCCAGGGACGGGGAAGCCTGGTGGGCTGCCGTCTCTGGGGTCACACTGAGTCGGACATGACTGAAGCGACTTAGCAGCAGCAGCAGCAGCAGCAGCAGCAGTCTATATAAGGAAAAAATGAATCCTTGCTTCATGTTATAAATTGTATGAAACAAAATGTTCACTTTTTATACAAAGTCTGCTAATGTTCAGTATTTCATTATTTTATATATAATTTATTCATTGAAGTGTTTATTGAGTGTTTTCTATTTATCAGTGCTGCCCTGGCTGATAACCATAAAAAGATAATACAAGGTTCCCCTTTTAAAAGATACCACACTATGGAAACAAGAGACACAACTATATAGCCCGTAGAATAGAATGAAGAAACATTTCAATTCCCTATTTAAGATAGGCTGTCAAAAACTGCAGGCTATGGTTTGAATACAAAGAATGCAATTGTCCTGAAAAGTATTTCCAGATTATTTCATATATGCTGGGTATGCTTTTTTTTTGGGGGGGGGGGGGGTTGTTAATGATTCATACTCATTAGACTATTAGAAGTGTAATAAAGAAGATACACAAAATGTACAACATCATAGCTTGAAAACTAGTATAATCATTTTTTTCTTAAGATTTAAGGTAAAAGCAAACCTCTGATGCTCATATAGTTAGACCTCCATCTGGTCTCTTTCTTTTCACATTTCTTTCTAATCATTTTCTTTTTCTTCTACATCTTGCTTTTTTCTCCCTTCTTCCCTTTGTTCTTTGGACTTAACTCTTTTGTTTTATTTTTCAAACATTCTTTCTTCATTTACTCTTTATCTCTCCTGCTTGCCTGGCTTTCTTTGTCATCACTGGTTACTTCATTTCCTTGTTGGTTTTTCATTTTTGTTTCTCTTTTTTCCCCTAGGTATTAACTTTCACATTTCCTATTATAAATTGACCTTTTTCTTTTCTGCCTTTGCTTCTACCTCTTTTTATTTAAAATATAAACCAGTATATGTATATAGGCATAAATAATATTATATATTATTTGCTATATGTAAAAAATATGTTTTTCTTTAACTTTCAAAGAAGCGAAATGGAATATATTATATTCCATCTAAAAAAACCCATAAATATATTCCCAATTTATATATGGCATAGTTCTTTTTTTTTTTGAAATTTATGACAGAATAAAATATTTTTATTTTTATTTTATTAATTAAAACAAATTTCTGACAGAATGAAATAATTAAAATAAAATATTTAATACTTAGATCACATGTTTTTCTCTTTTAACAATGCCATAGAAAGCTTAAGAAAATATTAAGTATAAGAACTTTACTCAGTTCTAAAGATGGAGTTGAGGTTAAGACAGTTATGGTCTCTGCCCTCATGGAGCTTATATTCTAACAGAGGGGATGATTTTATATATATATATATATATATATATATATTTTTTTTTTTTTTTTTTAAGAAATGGCAGGTTATGGAGGGCTGTGGGACCCTCTTGCTGTAGAACAATTAGATACATATTTTAAAAAATACTTATGAGTCATCTCTTAAGAGGCAAAGGTTTCCAAGTACATCCCCATATACACGCACTAGCAAAAGAAACAAATTAAAACAAGGCAAACAAACAAAAAGTGAAACCTTGATCTGAACCCCCAGTAGGAGCAGAGAGAAACCAGGCTGTCCTAAGAGTCATGTGGAAAGAACACTTTTATTGGAATTCTGAGACTTGGAACGTTTGTAAGATTAGAGAGCCTAGTGAGATTCTTTTTTTTTTTTTTTTTCCTAATTTTATTTTATTTTTAAACTTTACATAATTGTATTAGTTTTGCCAAATATCAAAATGAATCTGCCACAGGTATACATGTGTTCCCCATCCTGAACCCTCCTCCCTCCTCCCTCCCCATACCATCCCTCTGGGTCGTCCCAGTGCACTAGCCCCAAGCATCCAGTATCGTGCATCGAACCTGGACTGGCCACTCATTTCTTACATGATATTTTACATGTTTTAATGCCATTCTCCCAAATCTTCCCACCCTCTCCCTCTCCCTCTCCCGCAGAGTCCATAAGACTGTTCTATACATCAGTGTCTCTTTTGCTGTCTCGTACACCAGGTTATTGTTACCATCTTTCTAAATTCCATATATATGCGTTAGTATACTGTATTGATGTTTTTCCTTCTGGCTTACTTCACTCTGTATAATAGGCTCCAGTTTCATCCTAGTGAGATTCTTGACTTGAAGATTCATCCTCAGAATTAAAGAGGTCCTTAGTCAACTGGCACCTAAAACTTCCCCATCTTAGGCTCTCAAAACTCTCGATATGATTAAGCTCAAGCAATGAACAAAAGCAAATAATGAACACAAGATTTAGATGACAAAAACTGAGTGATGGGAATGTCAACTTCAGAATATACAGCAGCTATTTATTTACAAGTAAAGATACAATTTCAGAGAAAGATTAATGACAGAAATGATATGGACCTAACAGAAGCAGAAGATATTAAGAAGAGCTGGCAAGAATACACAGAAGAACTATCCAAAAAAATCTTAATGACCTAGATAACCACAATGGTGTCATCACTCAGCTAGAGCCAGACATCCTGGAATGTGAAGTCAAGTGGACCTTAGGAAGCATCACTATGAACAAAGCTAGTGGAGGTGATGGAATTCTAGTTGAGCTATTTCAAATCATAAAAGATGATGCTGTGAAAGTGTTGCACTAAATATGTCAGCAAATTTGGAAAATTCAGCAGTGGACACAGGACTGGAGAAGGTCAGTTTTCATTCCAATCCCAAAGAAAAGCAATGAATGCCAAAGAATGCTCAAACTACCGCACAACTGCACTCATCTCACACACTAGCAAAGTAATGCTCAAAATTCTCCAAGCCAGATTTCAATAGTACATGAACGATGAACTTCCAGATGTTCAACCTAGATTTAGAAGAGACAGAGGAACCAGAGATCCAATTGCCAACATCCGCTGGAACATTGAAAAAGCCAGAGAGTTCCAGAAAAACATCTATTTCTGCTTTATTGATTATGCTAAAGCCTTTGACTGTGTGGATCACAACAAACTGTGGAAAATTCTGAAAGAGATGGGAATATCAGACCACTTTACCTGTCTCCTGAGAAATCTATATGCAGGTCAGGAGGCAACAGTTAGAACTGGACATGGAACAATGGACTGATCCCAAATTGGGAAGGACTATGTCAAGGCTGTATATTGTCACCCTGCTTATTTAACTTATATGCAGAGTATATCATGCAAAATGCCAGGCTGATGAAGCACAAGCTGAAATCAAGATTGCTGGGAGAAATATCAAGAACTTCAGATATGCAGATAACACCATCCTTATGACAGAAAGCGAAGAGGAACTAAAGAGCCTATTGATGAAAGTGAAAAAGGACAGTGAAAAAGTTGACTTAAAACTCAACATTCAAAAAAACGAAAAGCATGGTATCTGGTCCCATCACTTTATGTAAAATAGATGGGGAAACCATGGAAACAGTGACAGAGTTTATTTTCTTGGACTCCAAAATCACTGCAGATTGTGACTGCAGCCATGAAATTAAAAGACGCTTGTTCCTTTTAAATTAAAAGCAAAGCTATATATCAACATGACTATAGCTTTACTTTTAATTTAAAAGGAGCAAGCGTCTTTTAATTTCATGGCAAAACCAATACAATATTGTAAAGTTAAAAAATTAAATTAAATTAAAAAAAATAAAAAATGACAAGCAAAAAAAAAAAAGAAAATTATTCTCCAGAAAAAAATAAAAATAAAAGCAAAGCTATGACAAACCTAGACAACATATTAAAAAGCAGAGACGCTACTTTGCTAAGAAAGGTGCATATAGTCAAAACTGTGGTTTTTCCAGAAGTCATGTATGGATGTTAGTGTTGGACCATAAAGAAGGCTGTGTGCCCAAGAATTGATGCTTTCGAATCTGTGGTGTTGAGAAGATTCCTGAGAGTCCCTTGGACAACAAAGATGTTAAACCACTCAATCCTAAAGGGAATCAGACTTTAATATTCATTGGAAAGACTGATGCTGGAACTGAAGCTCCAGTACTTTGGCCAGCTGATGCGAAGAGCTAAATGCTGAGAAAGATTGAAGGCAGGAGGAGAAGGGGGTAACAGAGGATGAGTTGGTTGAATGGCATCACCGACTGGATACCCATGAGTTTGAGCAAGCTCTGGGAGTTGGTGATGGATTGGGAAGCCTGGCAAGCTGCAGTCCATGGGGTTGCAGAGTTGAACATGACTGAGTGACTGAACTGAACTGAACAGAGAAAGATTAGCACCAAGAGACTATGAGGAAGGAGTAGGCAGTTAAAAACTTAGAACAGGTCATAATGTAAATGATAGTAGTATTTAACTCAAATAATTGTAATGAAATAATTACATACAGGCCTGTTTACCATATGGAGTGTGATATCTGTCACAAATGAGCCTTTGATAAATATTAGGTGACCTTACTGTGGGTTTTGAAACTACCTCAAGCCTTCTAAACCAGAACCCCTTGTTGTTGAACTCAGAAACTGATTTTTCTAAAAAATAAGGAGTACATATGATCCTGAAATTTCACTAGACAGGAATTATTGTCTCAAATGTCATCTTACACAATCTAATTGTAAATGAAGTATAAATAAAGAAAATAAGGGATGGAAAGGAAATACAGATTGCATGGAATAACAAACCAAGTTGGTAAAGGGTAAGGACTTGAACCAGAAATCTTGATATACACAGCCACAGTGTAGACTGTCAGAAAGAATATTTGGATAAAACAAAGAGTGAAATATGAAGTTCAGAGATGACTTAAAGCTCAGACAGGAACAAGACCACCAAATTCCCTATGAATATATCAATCAAAGGTAAATCACAAAACTGTTTCAACAAATGTTATAGACGGTTTTGTTTTAACAAGTTTATAAATGACTTTCCTTCATATCTGTGGAAACATTCAAGATGTACAAGGATCCATTACATTTTTTCATTGGCATGGTACTACATTTATGAGAGGAATTATGTAATTTTGTTATCCAATTTGGGTACTTGAGTCTCCCATAAATGTTTGCCAAAGGTCTGCTTGACAAATTCTATTTGTAACCCAATAATATCTCTTAACTGTCCCTTAGTTGGTACAACAAATAACATTTTCAAAATGCTTCCACAGACATTGCTGCATTTTGTCTTCTTGACAGTGTAAGCGGCACCCAAAGTTGCTATAATCGAGGTAGCTAAGACCAGGGAAGGTTGAGTAAGTTGCCAGAGATCACACAGTTGAGTTAGAGAGCCTTGAACTGCCTGACCCAGTGTTCTTTTCATACATAAGTAAAGAGCTGAAAGGAATGAGAGCTTTTGAAATTAAAAATGTTCAGAGTTTAAAGCCCAGTTTTACCACTTGCTGACTGAGTCACCATAGGTGGATCACATGGCCTCTCAGAGATCCAGTAACATCATCTGTAGTGATGTAATGTAATGATGGAATAAAGGTAATTTTATAGAACAGCATTAGGATAAAGTTTAAATGAAATAATATATATATAAAAGTTTAGCCTAATACCCACATTAGCATTCACTCAGTTTCTCTCAGTTATTATTGTTATTGTTATTAATCATTATGAAATAAGATAATGATGATTTGGTTGGTGCCAGAGAGATATTACAAATAGGAAATAATAATAATAATGAATAGGAAATATAATAAATAGGAAATAAACAATAATAATGCATCTCTTAAAAAATATCTAATATGATGTTAGAGAAATCATAGTTATATTTTATGAAGCTATATTACATAGGCATCGTTTACAAATTATTTTCAGTAACAGTGAAAAGCTATAAACAACTTTCATGTTTATAAATGCATTTCTACTTAAATGATTTATGATCTATCAGTTAAGAAAAAAGTTTCACAAACCATACAAAATGCTACAATAATTAAAATATCACAATGCAGGTGACTTTGAATTGGCAAAATGTCTCAGACATGCATTATCAGAATTTGTCTTGTAAACTTCCCCATGAACATGAACAATGTATAAGAATTCCTTGTCAAGACAATAGCATTTAGCTGAAGAAACATGCCCTGGAGGCTACCTATTATAGTGAAAAATGTAATAGCTATTGGAATATGGCAAGGGAAATATTCCAAGATGAGTAAAGGAAAATTCAAATCCCCAGAGAGAAAGAAGAGCATAGCATATTTAGGGCATTTATGAAGGACCAGTATGATTACACGGAGAAGGCAATGGCACCCCACTCCAGTACTCTTGCCTGGAAAATTGCATGGGCGGAGGAGCCTGGGAGGCTGCAGTCCATGGGGTCGCTAAGAGTTGGACATGACTGAGCGACATCACTTTCACTTTTCACTTTCATGCATGGGAGAAGGAAATGGCAACCCACTCTAGTATTCTTACCTGGAGAATCCCAGGGACGGTGGAGCCTGGTGGGTGGAGGCTGCCATCTATGGGGTCACACAGAGTCGGACACAACTGAAGCAACTTAGCAGCAGCAGCAGCAGTATGATTACAACAGAGAGCAAAGGGGCAATGACCAGGGTCTAGTGAGGTCAAGGCCGTACAACTGAGTTATGATAATTGCAATGTGAACCTACTCCTTATAATTCTCCAGTCCTCTCTACTCTTTCCTCTATTACCATGAGAGCCACATGTCAACGATGTGGGAAGCAGAAGAAGGAGCCTGGGTTCTAAAGTCTCTTTTGCAACAAGACTGCTCAAAAGACACCTAACCTGTCCCAGATCTACGATGTGAATAAGAAATATATTTTTACATAGTTAATGGACAGGGATTTGAAGATTCTTGTAGCAGTTAGCATTATTAATCTTGACTAACATACCAGTTCCTGGTAAAAGATCAGTTTCAGCCATCTCCATCACACATTTGCAATGTGGTCTAGACTTACACCTACGTCACACTAGGATCTTGGTGAAAAGAATCCACCGTGATTCTTTCCCATTCAACCCAATTACAGTCACCATCATTCTAATTAACACCATTCCCATTTACAATTCTATGAGACCAGTGAATTACGGATTGGTCCTGAGATCAACACACAGTTGAATCTTTAAGTGTGAATCTAAAGCTTTGCTTAAAGGACTGGTTGGTTTTATGCTTATCCAACTTGAATCATCATGAATTATAACTTCATACATTTTTTTATACTTGAAGCTAAATTACATGTGCATCTTAGATTCCAGTAACGTGATATCAAAACTTTTTAAGTATACTATAAATCATTTTTAAGTATACTGTAAATTATTTGAATGCCTTCTTAGACACAAATGTTCACAAACACTGTAGAAGTTAATACATTCATTTGGGGGGGATATTAAGGAGATATTCCTCCCCAAACTGAAAATCTTCAGTGTAAGTAATTTATTCCTTTTTTGATGTTTATTTTTAAATTTAAATATACCTGATTTAATTATATAAGGTATTAATTTCATTGAATATATAATATATACTCATATATATTAATTATATAATCATGATGGCATGATCACTGACCTAGAGCCAGACATCCTGGAATGTGAAGTCAAGTGGGCCTTAGAAAGCATCACTACAAACAAAGCTAGTGGAGGTGATGGAATTCCAGTTGAGCTATTTCAAATCCTGAAAGATGATGCTGGGAAAGTGCTCCACTCAATATGCCAGCAAATTTGGAAAACTCACAGTGGCCACAGGACTGGGAAAGGTCAGTTTTCATTCCAATCCCAAAGAAAGGCAATGCCAAAGAATGCTCAAACTACCACACAATTGCACTCATCTCACACACTAGTAAAGTAATGCTCAAAATTCTCCAAGCCAGGCTTCAGCAGTACATGAACCGTGAACTTCCAGATGTTCAAGCTGGTTTTAGAAAAGGCAGAGGAACCAGAGATCATATTGCCAACATCCGCTGGATCATGGAAAAAGCAAGAGAGTTCCAGAAAAACATATATTTCTGCTTTATTGACTATGCCAAAGTATTTGACTGTGTGGATCACAATAAACTGTGGAAAATTCTGAAAGAGATGGGAATACCAGACCACCTGACCTGCCTCTTGAGAAACCTATATGCAGGTCAGGAAGCAACAGTTAGAACTGGACATGGAACAACAGACTGGTTCCAAATAGGAAAAGGAGTACGTCAAGGCTGCATACTGTCACCCTGCTTATTTATCTTCTATGCAGAGTACATCATGAGAAACGCTGGTCTGGAAGAAGCACAAGCTGGAATCAAGATTGCCGGGAGAAATATCAATTACCTCAGATATGCAGATGACACCACCCTTATGGCAGAAAAGCCTCTTGATGAAAGTGAAAGTGGAGAGTGAAAAAGTTGGCTTAAACCTCAACATTCAGAAAACGAAGATCATGGCATCTGGTCCCATCACTTCATGGGAAATAGATGGGGAAACAGTGGAAACAGTGTCAGACTTTATTTTTTTGGGCTCCCAAATCACTGCAGATGGTGACTGCAGCCATGAAATTAAAAGACGCTTACTCCTTGGAAGGAAAGTTTTGACAAACCTAGATAGCATATTGAAAAGCAGAGACATTACTTTGCCAACAAAGGTCCATCTAGTCAAGGCTATGGTTTTTCCTTTGGTCGTGTATGGATGTGAAAGTTGGACTGTGAAGAAAGCTGAGCGCTGAAGAATTGATGCTTTTGAACTGTGTTGTTGGAGAAAACTCTTGAGCGTCCCTTGGACTGCAAGGAGATCCAACCAGTCCATTCTAAAGGAGATCAGCTCTGGGTGTTCTTTGGAAGGAATGATGCTAAAGCTGAAACTCCAGTATTTTGACCACCTCATGCGAAGAGTTGACTCACTGGAAAAGACTCTGATGCTCGGAAGGATTGGGAGCAGGAGGAAAAGGGGATGACAGAGGATGAGATTGTTGGATGGCATCACTGACTCAATGGATGTGAGTTTGAGTGAACTCCGGGAGTTGGTGATGGACAGGGAGGCCTGGCGTGCTGCAATTCATGGGGTCGCAAAGAGTTGGACACGACTGAGCAACTGAACTGAACTGAACTGAACCCAGCTTTTTTAAGTGTAAGAATGGAAACTGAAAAAAGTTAAGTGATGTGTTCAAGGTCTGTAGCTAAGGAAACAGAGATGGGACTACAACATGGGTGTTCTCATCTTAGGTTGTATACCCTACATATTTTCCTACATATTTCACTCTCACAATAAAAGGGACTTCTAAAAATTGTAATGAGTACTTGTGGTATTGGAAACCTTCAGGAAATTCTTCTATATCAGACTTAAGAATCTCTGCACTGTTATATAATATTTGCTTGAATGTTTTCCCGCTCTTCAGAAATAAATGGCATGACCAAACTGACTCCACGCTTTTAAAATGGAAATAGTAATTAAATCTACCTAATAATATTATTATTAAAATACATATTGTAAATGTTTACAAAGTACTCAAAATAGTCAACAATATATAATAAACAAGTATATGTTTAATTAAAACTGCCTGGCTTGCAGTTGCTATAAGTACTTTTAGGATTCTATAACTAATCATCTACTATTGTCCTACAGACAATTTAAGCTTTGATTACAACGAATAGAGGCTGTATTAGTTTTCTAGGGATGCTATAATAAATTAACACAGAATGAGTGGTTTGAACAACAGAGGTTTATTGTCTTAGCTCTGGAAACTAGAAGCCCAAGATCAAAGTGTTGGTGGGGCCAGGGCCTTCCCTCTCCTAGCTTTTGGCTGTGGCAGCATAAGTATAACATTCACATCGTGCTCTATATACATGTCTGTCTCTGTGAACCAATTTTCACATTTTATAAGGACATTAGTCAGAAAGTGGCCAAGGTGGCAGAGTAGAAAGACCCTGGTTCACCTCTTCTCATGAGCACACCAAAATCACTATTATGTTCAAAACAATCATTAGTTAAAATGATTGCAAGCTGTGAGAAAAAGTCTTTTAAAACTAAAGACATAAAGAAAAAACCACAATGCGATGAATAGGAGGGGTGGACTTGAGATACAATCAAATGCCATACCCCAAGGTGGGTGACACACAAGTTGGAGAATGATTATATTGCACAGGGTCTCTCACATGAATGCAAGTTCTAAGCTCCACATCAGACACCCTTGGACAATAGGTCCTGCACCAGGAGGATGATTACCAAGAGCATTTGGCTTTGAATTCCAGTGGAATTTAATTTTGAGAGTCCCAAAGGACTGGGAGAAATAGAGACTTCATTCTTAAAAGATATATACAAAATTTCATGCACACTGGGTCTTTGGGCCAAAGCAATAATTTAATAGGAGCCTGGGCCAGATAGAGCTTCTAGACTTGGAATGTCTTCAAGAGAAATGGTGGGGGAGGCTGTGGCTCATACAGGGGACATTAGACACTGGTGGAAACCATATTTGGGAACATGCTACCACAAAACACTACTACTGGTGGCTGCCATTGTGACTCATTAGGGCCCCAACCTGGCCATCCTGAAAAACCACAGGGACACAGTCCAGTCCCACTCATCAACAGAAAGGTTCTTAAAGACTTCCTGACCCCATAGCTACCTCTAGACATGCCCCTAGACATGGCCCTGACCACCAGAGAATCAAGACCAAGTCCCACCCACCAGTGGGCAGGCACTGACACTTCCCTCCTAGAATCCTGTATTAGACACTAGACCAGTCTCACTAAACAAAGAGCAGATATAAGATGCTACAAAACTATGATCTCACAACCTGAGAAACCAGCCCACTCACAGCAGGACAGACCCAACCCTGGGACCAGCTAGACATGGGCCCAGTGCACTAGCAGGCCAATGCAAGATTCAGAACACCATGGAGCAGATACCAAACTGTCAGGAACCATCACTCACCACCACCAACAATCTAAAATGAGCTCTGTGATCCCTGACTCCAGAGACCAGCTCTGCCTGCCAGTAGTCCGACATTAGCCCCAGGACCTGGTTTCGCCTGGCAGTGGCTGAGCAACAACCACAGAATTTTCAAGATCCTGACTCGGCCCAACAGGGACTTAGCACCAGCCCTGGGGCTCTACAGGGTTCTACAGCATCCAGCAGCATCCATACAAGGCAGGACCTGGCATTCCACCCGGCTAGGAGCAAATGAAGACTATTAGACCCCACATATTTAGCCTACCACAACAGAAGGACCCACAGCCCTCTCAAGGGGAATCCCTAGAGCATATAACCTGGTGACAGGAGGGGCGTGCACTGTTGGGAAATACAGGACATCTCCTGCTAAAGGCTTGTTTGCAAGGCTGAGAAAGGTGCCAATGTACCACATACATAAATATACAAATGGCAAATTATTAACAACAACAACAACAAAAAGCAGAAGGGTGCATATCAGATGAAGGAACAATATCAAATCCCTGAAGAAAAGCTAAGTGAAGTCAAGAGAGACAACCTATCTGAGAAAGTGTTCAAAGTAATGATCACAAAGATGATCAAAGAACTTGGGAGAAGTATGGATGCACACAGTGAGAAGTTAGAAGATTTAACAAAGAGTTAGGAAAATAAAAACAGACATGAAATGAAAATGAAAAATACAATAGAAGGAATCAAAATTAGACTAAATGATACAGAGGAACAGATCAGTGAGTGGAAGAAAAGTAGTGAAAATCACTGGTGCTGAAAAGAAAAAGAAAAAAAGAGTATGAAAAGAAACGAGAGCAGTTTAAGAGACCTCCAGGACAACATCTAGCCCACAATCACATTATAGGGGTCCCAGAGTTCAGCACCAGCAAACAAACTTTAGAACAAATTAAATACAAAAATTTCCAGGTGAAAAAGTCCGTAAATAGAGACAAGAAAATGTGAGATGAAAAAGCTCACGGGTAAAAGAAAACATACAGTAAAGTCAGGAAATCATCCACACACAAAGTGACTAGAGAATGAAAAAAGACAAAAGTGTAAAATCATGTATAGCCACAATAAGTAGTTAAAGAAAGAAAGAAAGTGAAGTCATTCAGTCATGTCTGACTCTTTGTGACCCCGTGGACTGTAGCCCACCAGGCTCCTCCGTCCATGGGATTCTCCAGGCAAGAATACTGGAGTGGGTTGCCATTTCTTTGTCCTGGGGATCTTCCGGACCCAGGGATCGAACCCAGGTTTCCTGCATTGCAGGCAGACAGTTTAACCTCTGAGCCACCAGGGACATATTCAAAATAATTGTGTGTAAATTATAATTTTAAAGTATCTAACGTATCTCAAAAACAGTAATTGTAAGGGGAGGACAGTATGAATGCAAGGTTTTTAAAATGCATTTGAAATTAAGAGAACAGTAACTTAATCATGTTTATATATAGATTGTTATACAAAGACCTCATTTCAGCTGCAAACCAAAACTGTATAATAGATACACCTTCAAAAAAAAAAAAAAAAAAATCCAAACCTGACAGTATAGATAGTCAACAAATCAGAAGAGAACAGAACAAAAGAAGAAAAGGGGGAAAAAGCTACAAAAACAAATCCAAAACTATTAACAAAATGACAATAGGAACATACATGTTGATAGTTACTTTATTTATTTATTTTTTTCAAGTTGTTTTCCTTTTTTTTTTAAGCTTTTTTTTGTGTGTTAAATTTTTTTTTTTTAACTTTACAATATTGTATTGGTTTTGCCATAGTTACGTTGAAGGTAAGCCAACTAAATGCTCCAACCAAAAGAAAGAGTATGGCTGAATGGATTAAAAAAAAAAAAATGACCTGCATATATGCTGCCTTGAAGAGAGTCACTTCAGATTTAGAGGCACATACAAACTGAAAGTGAGGGGATGGATGGAGAAAGGCATTCCATGCAAATGGAACCCTATAAAAGCCAAGACAGCAATATGTATACCAGACAAAATAAATGTTAAAATGAAGACTATTACAAGAGAAAATGAATGACACTATCTGGTGATCCAGGAATCAATCCATGAAGAAGATATAACAATTGTAAATATAAATGCACCAAAATATAGAACCTAAATATATAAGGCAAACATTACCAGACAAGAAAGAAATAACAGAGTAACACGATAACAGTTCAGTTCAGTTCAGTCGCTCATTTGTGTCCGACTCTAGGTGACCCCATGAATCCCAGCACGCCAGGCCTCCCTGTCCATCACCAACTCCCAGAGTTTTCTCAAACTCATGTCCATCAAGTCGGTGATGCCATCCAGCCATCTCATCCTCTGTTGTCCCCTTCTCCTCCTGCCCCAATCCCTCCCAGCTTCAGGGTCTTTTCCAATGAGTCAACTCTTCGCAGGAGGTGGCCAAAGTACTGGAGTTTCAGCTTTAGCATCATTTCTTCCAAAGAACACCCAGGACTGATCTCCTTTAGCATGGACTGGTTGGATCTCCTTGCAGTCCAAGGGACTCTCAGGAGTCTTCTCCAACACCACAGTTCAAAAGCATCATTCTTTGGCACTCAGTTTTCTTCACAGTCCAACTCTCACATCCATACATGACCACTGGAAAAACCATAGCCTTGACTGGACGGACCTTTGTTGGCAACGTAATATCTCTGCTTTTGAATATGCTATCTAGGTTGGTCATAACTTTCCTTCCAAAGCGTATTTTAATTTCATGGCTGCAATCACCATCTGCAGTGATTTGGGAGCCCAAAAAATAAAGTCTGACACTGTTTCCACTGTTTCCCCATCTATTTCCCATGAAGTGATGGGACCAGATGCCATGATCTTTGTTTTCTGAATGTTGAGCTTTAAGCCAACTTTTTCACTCTCCTCTTTCACTTTCATCAAGAGGCTTTTGAGTTCCTTTTCACTTTCTGCCATAAGGGTGGTGTCATCTGCATATCTGAGGTTATTGATATTTCTTCTGGCAATCTTGATTCCAGCTTGTGCTTCTTCCAGCCCAGCGTTTCTCATGATGTACTCTGCATAGAAGTTAAATAAGTAGGGTGACAATATACAGCCTTGACATACTCCTTTTCCTATTTGGAACCAGTCTGTTGTTCCATGTCCAGTTCTAACTGTTGCCTCTTGACCTGCATATAGGTTTCTCAAAAGGGAGGTCAGGTGGGCTGGTATTCCCATCTCTTGAAGATTTTCCCACAGTTTATTGTGATCCACACAGTCAAAGGCTTTGACATAGTCAAAAAGCAGAAATAGATGTTTTTCTGGAACTCTCTTGCTTTTTCGATGATCCAGCGGATGTTGGCAATTTGATCTCTGGTTCCTCTGCCTTTTCTAAAACCAGCTTGAACATCTGGAAGTTCACGGTTCATGCATTTCACTTCCTTAGTCAAGTTTATTCCTTTATGTAATTTTAAACAGGATTTTTTTTTTTACTTTTTCTTTCTGATTGATCGTTATTAGTATATAGAAATGCAACAGATTCCTGTATATAATCTTGTATCCTGCAACTTTGCAGAATTCACTTATTTGTTCTAATAATTTTGAGATGGAGATTTTAGGATTTTCATATAAAGTATTATCTGAAATAGTGACAATTTTATCTCTTCTCTTTGCATTTGGATACCTTATATTTTATTTTCCTGTCTGATTGCTGTGGCTAGGAATTCCAGTACTACATTAAATAGAAATGCTAAGAATGGGCATCCTTGACTTCTTCCTGGCCCATAAGTGGGAGGTAGGCAATCCACAGATGGGAGGATTACAAATGCAGAGTTTCTGCCCAAAAAGCAAGGTTTCTGAGTCCCAGACCAGGAGTTTCACACTGGAAAGATCAGCCCTGAGAAAGTTAGGCTTTGAAGGTGAGTGGCACTTACTTTCAGGAGCACCAGAGGACTATGGGAAACAGATGCTCCACTCTTAAAGGACACACACAAAATCTCACACACTCTGGGACCTAGGGTAGAAGCAGTAATTTAATGACAGCCAGGATCCTATCCACCTGCTCATCTTGGACAGTGTCCCAGAGAGTCAGGAGGTGACTGGACCTTATACCCTAGGGACATAGACACTGGTGGTAGCCAGTTTGGGGAAATTGTTTACCATAAAGTCACTGGTGCTGGAAACCACCATTTTGGAAGCATCCCTCTAGCTTATCCCTGGAGCCTAGCCCTGCCCATCAACATGTCTGCCCCGGTAAGTGGGACACCTCAGGCCAAGCAGCCAGCTCATAGGAAAACAGCACTGCTCAACAGCAGGCGAGCTATGTGAAGACCCCTGAGCCTACAGCTTCCTTGAGACACAGCCTTGTTCACCAGAGGGCCCAGGATACAGTTCTGAACACCAGGACACTGGGAATAGGTCGAGGACCCCAGGGCCCTTCAGGCAGAGACCCCCCACATCCATCTGTAGGCACCAGCCCAAGAACCCTAAGAGCCCTGGTCTTGCCCAGCAGCAGTCTAACATACCAACTCCAGAATGCCCAGGGGCCTGCAACCAGAGGTCTCCAGGACCTAGTTACCTGCAATAGAGAGCCAGGACTAGCCTAAGAACATGGCCTCATCCACCAGTGGGCTGGCACCAGCCTTGAGACCACTTTGGCCATGATCCCACCAACTAATAGATCAATACCAAGTCTGGGACATCTAAAGAACCTTAGGCAGCCACCCAGGGACCCTGTCTTACATGCCAGTGAACTGACACAAACTTCAGGAAACCACAGAACCCATAGCCAGCTGTGTCAGGAACCAGCTCCTCCTATCAGAGAGCTGACATCAGCTTTGCAACTTTCAGGGCCCTGCAGACAGAAACCAAATGATATGGATCTACAAACCAGTGATACAGCACTACACCCAAGATCCCTTGGGACTTATCCTTTATCACAACCAGGCCAACAACAGTCCTAGAATATGACTCCCATTCCAGGCCATGGCCCAACCCATCAGCAGGCCAATACCAGATCTGAGACACCTTGGACCTTTCAGCCAATGGTCCCAAGATTCAGCACCACTCACCAGTGAACTGACATGAGCTTTGGGACCACCCAGAAACTGTAGCAATCTGTGTCAAGAGCCAAAATTCCCAACAGCAGCCTGACAGTAGATCCAGGACTCCAGGCACCACAACCAACCACCTCAGAATCAAATCCAGTCACCAGTGGCCAGCCCTAGTCCCAGGACCATTCAGGAAGATGCAGCCATCCAACTTGTGACCTGGCCCCTCCTACCACTGTCTAGCTCTATACACACAAGGCAGGAGCTGGAAACCTACTAGAGCAGAGATCAGCCACACCTACCCTTCCACCCATGGTAGTCAGCCCAACACAGTGGAAGGACTCATGTAGCCTACATGGGCTACATGTAGGACACTCGCACAGCATATAGCCCTCATGACCAGAGAAGAGCGTGCTACTAAGACACACAGGAAATCTGTAATAAGCCACTTCTCCAAGGAAGTGATGTTGTAAGAAATGTAACCAACGTATCAAATATATAAACATAAAACAGCAAATTAGTCAAAATAAGGTAACAGGTAAATATGTTCCCAATGAAGGACCAAGGTAAAACCCCAGAAGAAGAACTAACTGAAGATAAGTGATCTACCCTATAAACAGTCTAAGGTAATAAACATCAAGATGTTTGAAGAATTCAGGAGAAGATTGAATAAAATGAGAAAATTTTAACAGAAAGTTAGAAAACAAAGGAAAAACTAAAGAAAAATACAGTAATTGAAGTTTTAAAAAAATAACTAGAAGAGAAATAGTCCAGTGAGTTAAAAGCAGAGTAATGTGAATCACTGAGTTAAATAGAAAAAAATAAAAATAGAATTTAAAAAATGAGGACAGTTTAAGAAATCTCTAAGACAATGCCAAATGTACTAACATTATAAGGGTCCGAGAAGAAGAGAGAATGGGGAAGAAAATATATTTGAAGACATAATAGCTGAGAATTTTCCTAACTTAGGAAATGCTTTCATAATAGCACCATTAGTGGAAAAAAATGTGTCTGCCAAGGAAATTCCTAAGAAAGATGCTTATTTGAACGTTTGATCCTTTAATGAAAATTCCACCTTATTGTAGTATTTGTTGTTGTTTAGTTGCTAAGTCATTTCCAACTCTTTGTGACCCCATGGCCTGTAGCCCACCAGGCTCCTCTGTCCATGGGACTTCCCAGGCAAGAAAGCTGGAGTGGGTAGCCATTTCCTTCTCCAGGGCATCTTCCCAATCCAGGGATATAATCTGAGTCCTGCAGTGTAGGCAGATTCCTTACCACTGAGCCACCAGGGAAGCCCCCAATTCCTATAGCCATCTCCAAACAGACAAAGCCCTAAAACTTGCCCGTGAGTCTACACAGAGTGCCAGTAGGGCCAAAGGGGACCTTCTGGAACAAAGTCAGTCCTTGATATATCTTAGCGTTTATTGGTGTTCCTAGATCTGCCCTTCTCCAAGCTCTACATCTGGAATAAATAAGTTCATTTGTATCTTTATTTTTCTGTTTTTAGATTCCAAATATGATAATATTTATCTTTCTATGTCTGACCTACTTCACTTGGTATGATATCTGCGGTTACATCCATGTTGCTGCAAGTGGCATTATTTCAGTCTTTTTAATGGCTAAATAATATCCCATTGTATATAAGGACCACACCTTCTTTATCCATTCATCTTTTCCATCTACGTTTTTGCATATAACATTATTTTCTTTATAATAGATGAGTAATATTCCATTGTTTATATGGAAAACATCTTTATTCACCCATCTGTGGATGGACATTAAGGTTATTTCCATTTCTGGGCTACTGAAAACAGTGTTTCAATGAACATTGGGGTGCATGTATCTTTTTAATTATGATTTTCTCTGGATACATGTCCAAATGTAGGATTGCTGGATTATATGGTATCTTTTAGTTTTTTTTTAAAGGAAACCCCATACTGTTCCATAGTGGGTGCACTGATTTTCATTCCTACAAACACTGGAGAAGAGTTCCCATTTCTCTACACACTTCCCAGCTTTTATTGTTGGAAGACTTTTTTATAGTAGGTATGATGACTGGTGTAGGGTGATTATCTTATAGCTTTGATTTGAATTCCTCTAATAATTAGCAATGCTGAGCATTTTTTCATTTGTCTCTTGGCCATCTGTAGGTCTTTTTATTTTCGAGAAATGTCTCTTTCAATCTTCTGTTCATTTTTTATTGTGTGGTTTGTTTCTCTTGATACAGAGAAAAATGAGCATCTGTCAATTATGGAGACTAAACTTTTGTTGGTCGCATCATTTGCAAATATTTACTCCAATTCTGTGAGTTGTCTTTTCATTTTGCTTATGGTTTCCTTTGCTATATAAAACATTCAAGTTCAATTAGGTCCCATTTGTTTTGTTTTTATTTCCATTATTTGGGGAGACAGATCAAAATGGATATAGCTGTAATTTGTGTTAAAGAGTATTCTGCCTATATTTTCCTTTAAGAGATAGAATCTGGTTTTACATTTACATCCATGTTGAGTCTTTTTTGTGTGGAATATTAAGGAATGTTATAATTTAATTTTTTTACACGCAGCTGTCTGGCTTTCCAAGCACTACTTATTCAAGAGACTATCTTTCCTCCATTTTCAATTCTCTTCTCCTTTGTTGTAAATTGACTGATCATAGGTGCCTGGGTTTATTTCTTGGCTTTACATCCTATTCCATTGATCTACATTTCTCTTTTTGTGTTGGTATAATACTATTTTGATGACTGTAGCTTTTATTTTTTAATATTCATTTATTCATAGATTTATATTATTTGGTTGTGACAGGTCCCAGTCACAGCATACGGATCCTGGTTGGGTCATCTGGCATCTTTAGCTGCAGTGTGTGGGCTCAGGAGTTGCAGTGCATAGGCACAATTACCCTTTGGAACAAGAGATTCCAATTCCTCCACCAGGGACTGAACACACATCCCTTGCATTGCAAAGTGGACTCCCAACCATTAGACCACCAGTGTAGCTTCATAGTATAAGCTGAAATCAAGGAGCCTGATTCCCACACCTCCATTTTTCTCTGTGAAGATTGCTTTGGCTATTTGGGTCTTTTGCATCTCCACACAAATTTTAAGACTTTTTCTTCTTGTTCTGCAAAAAATGACATTATTTTGATAGGGATCACATTGAATCTGTATAGGCCTTGGGTAGCTTTCAATTTAAGAATATGGCATATCTTTCCATCTGTTTGTGTCACATTTGATTCCTTTCATTAGCATTTTATGGCTTTTAGAGTACAGGTCTTTTGTTCCCTTAGGGAGCTACATTCCTAGATATTTTATTCATTTTAATGCAATGTTAATGAGATTAACTTATTTAATTTCTCCTTCTGGTCTTTTGTTGTTAGTGTATAGAAATGCAAAGGATTTCTGCGTATTAATTTTGTATCCTGCAACTTTACTGAATTCATCAATGAGCTCTAGTTTTCTGGTAGATCTTGTATCATATCACCTGCAAACAATTACACTTTTACTTCTTTTGCAATTTGGATTCTTTTTATGTCTTTGCTTCTATGATTGTTGAGTCTAGAACTTCCAAACTATGTTGAATAAAAGTGGCAAGAGTGGATACACTTATCTTGTTCTTGATCTTAGAGGAAATGCTTTCAGCTTTTCACCATTGAGTATGCTGTTAACTGTTAAGCAGGCCTTATATAGCATTTATTATGTTGACGGAGGTTCCCTGAATGCTCACTTTCTAGAGTTTTTAGTCATAAATGGGCATTGAGTTTTGTCAACAGTTTGTTCTGCACATGTTGAAATGACCATATGGCTTTTAATTCTTCAATTTGTTGATTTGGTGTATGAAACTGATTGATTTGTGAATATCATAAATCCTTCCATCACTGGGATGAAGCCCACTCAGTCATGACATATGATCCCTTTAACGTATTGCTGGATTTACATTGCTAGTATTTTGTTGAGGATTTTTGAGTCTATGTTCATCAGTATTATTGGTCTATAATTTTCTTTTCCCAGGGCATCATGGTCTGGTTTTGGTATCAGGGTGATGGTGACCTCATAGAAAAAGTCTGGGAGTATTCCTTTTAATGCAAGTTTTTAGAAAAGCTTGAGAAGGACAGTCTTATCTAATGTTTGATAGAATTCTTATGTGAAGCCATCAATTCCTCGACTTTTGCTTGTTGCGAAGGAAGATTTTTAATCACAGTTTCAATTTCAGTACTTGTTATTGGTCTGTTTATATTTTCTGTTTCTTCCTGGTTCAGTTTTGGGAGATTGTGCCTTTCTAAGGGCTTGTCCGTTTCTTCCAGGTTGTTCATTTTACTGGCATGCAGGTACCTCTAGTAGTCTTTTATGATCCTTTGTATTTCTGTGGTGTCAGCAGTAAGTTCCCCTTTTACACTTCTAATTTTATTGATTTGAGCCC
Organism: Bos indicus x Bos taurus; assembly: GCF_003369695.1. Lineage (NCBI taxonomy): Eukaryota > Metazoa > Chordata > Mammalia > Artiodactyla > Bovidae > Bos > Bos indicus x Bos taurus. The sequence continues at coordinate 67,702,279 of NC_040090.1, forward strand.
TCTCCCTTCTTTTCTTAATGAGTCTGGATAAAGGTTTATCAATTTTGTTTATCTTTTCAAAAAAACCGAAGCTTTTAGTTTCATTGAATTTTCTATTATTTTTTTTTCACATCTACTTCATTTATTTCTACTCTGATCTTTATGAGTTTGTTCCTTCTGCTAACTTTAGGTTCTGTTTATTCTTTCTCTATTTGCTTTAGGTATGAGGTTAGGTGATATATTTTTTATTTTTCTTGTTTCTTGATGTAAGATTGTGTTGTTATAAACTTCTCTCTTAGATCTGTTTTTGGTGTGTTGCACAGGTTTTGGATCATCACGCTTTCATTTTCATATGTCTCTATATATTTTTTTATTTCTTCAGTGTTGTTTAGTAGCATATTGTTTAGCTTAAATGTGTTTGTTTTTTTATTTTTTCTTGTAGTTCATTTCTAAGCTCACAGCTTTGTGGTTGGAGAAGATGCTTAATATGATTTCAATTTTCTCAAATTTACTGAGGCTTGCTTTGTAGCCCAGCATGCAGTCAGTCCTGGAGAATGGTTCATGTACACTTCAGAAGAATGTGTATTCTGCTGCTGCTGCTTTTGGATAGAATGTCCTATAAATATCAAATAAGTCCATATGGTCCAATGTGTCATTAAAGGCCTTTGTTTCCCTGCTGATATTGTGTCTGGATGACCTGTTCATTGATGAAAGTGGGGTATTAAAATCCTCCAGTATTACTGTGTTACTGTTGAGTTTCCCTTTATGGCTCTTATTATTTGTCTTTTATACTGAGGTGCTTCTATTTTGGTTGAATATATATTTACAATTGTTATATAATCTTTTTGGTATGATGACTTGTGTCCTTCCCAGTCTATTCTTTCTGACATGAATGTTGCTAATCTAGCTTTCTTTTGATTTCCATTTGCATGAAGTACACTTTCCATCCCCTCACTGTCGGTCTGGATTTGTTCCTAAATCTAATCAGTGTATTTTATATACATATATTATGTGTATACACATATCTTTTAAACACAATACACACGAGCTTTGTTTCTGTATCCAACCAGCCGGTCTATGACTGTTTTTTGGAGCATTAGTATGTTTTTGTTTAAGTTAATTATTAATATGTATGTTTTTATCACCATTAATTGTTTTGGAATAGCTTTTGTATGGCTGTTTCTTCCCTTCCTCTTTTGTTCTCTATTTATTCCTGTTAATTGATGAATAACATTACTGCTATAACTGAATTCTTTTGTCTTTTTTGTGTGTGTATCTGTTGATTTTCAAGCATTTGTGATCTCTTACAGTTGCTGGTTTTGATATTGTATTTGTGTGTAGATGATTTCTTACCTTACTGTATGTTTTCTTTTACTGGTGCACTTTTCCATTTGTAATTTTTCCTATTTTTAATTGTGGCCTTATCTTTTCTGCTTAGAGAAGTTCCTTTAGCATTTGCTGTAGAGCTGTTTGGGTGTTCCTGAAATCTCTTAGTTTTTGCTTGTTGGTAAAGTCTTTGATTTCTCCATCAAGTCTGAATGAGTGCCTTGCTTGTTTAAAGAGGCATGGATGCAGGTTCTTCTGTTTCGTCACTTTAAATATACATTTCATTCCCTTCTGGTCTGCAGAATTCCTGCTGAGAAATTAGCTAATAACCTCACAGGAACTCCTTTTTGCATGCTATTTGTTACATTTCCTTTGTTGCTTTTAATATCTTTTTGTCTTTAAAAAATATTTTGATTATCATTTTGGCATGTTCCTCACTGAGTTTATCCTGCCTGGGTTTCTCTGTGCTTCCTAGACTTGAGTGACTGTTTCCTTTTATATGTTAGGGGAGTTTTCAGATATTATCTCTTTGAACATTTTCTCAGTTCTTTTCTCTCTCTTCTCCTTCTGGGAGACCTATAATGCAAATGTTGATGTATTCAATATTTATCCCAATGGTCTTTTTGCTGTCTTTATTTCTCTTCAGTATATTCTTTTTATTCTGTTCCATGGCATGGTTTCCACTATTCTGTCTTCCACATCACTTATCCATTCTGCCTCAGTTACTTTGCTATTTAATTCCTCCTAGTATACTTTTATGGAGAAGGCAATGGCAACCCACTCTAGTACTCTTGCCTGGAAAATCCCATGGACGGAGGAGCCTGGTAGGCTGCAGTCCATGGGGTCGTGAAGAGTCGAACACAACTGAGCAACTTCACTTTCACTTTTCACTTTTATGCATTGGAGGAGGAAATGGCAACCCACTCCAGTGTTCTTGCCTGGAGAATCCCAGGGATGGCAGGGCCTGGTGGGCTGCCGTCTATGGGGTTGCACAGAGTCAGACATGACTGAAGCGACTTAGCAGCAGCAGCAGTATACTTTTAATTTCAGTTATTTGATTGTTCAACTCTCTTCATTAGTTCTTGTAAGTGTATGTAAAACATTCCTAGTATCTTCTCAATTCTTGCCACCATTCTTTTTCTGAGATCTTCAATCATCTTCAGTTCAGTTCAGTTGCTCAGTCATATCCAACTATTTGTAACCTCATGGAGGTTGAAATAAGGCCTGCTTTTTAATACGCTGTCTAGGTTGGTCATAACTTTTCTTCCAAGGAGTAAGCGTCTTTTAATTTCATAGCTGCAATCACCACATTCAGAAATTTTGGAGCCCAGAAACATAAAGTCAGCCACTGTTTCCACTCTTTCCCCATCTATTTGCCATGAAGTGATGGGACCAGATGCCATGATCTTCGTTTTCTGAATGTTGAGCTTTAAGCCAACTTTTTCACTCTCCTCTTTCACTTTCATCAAGTGACTCTTTAGTTCCTCTTCACTTTCTGTCATAAGGGTGGTGTCATCTGCATATCTGAGGTTATTGATATTTCTCCCGGCAACCTTGATTCCAGCTTGTGCTTCCTCCAGCCCAGCATTTCTCTTGATGAACTCTGCATATAAGTTAAATAAGCAGGGTGACAAGATACAGCCTTGACGTACTCCTTTTCCTATTTGGACCGGTCTGTTGTTCCATGTCCAGTTCTAACTGTTGCTTCCTTACCTGCATACAGGTTTCTCAAGAGGCAGGTCAGGTAGTCTGGTATTCCCGTGTTTTTCAGAATTTTCCACAGCAGATGTTACTAATTTGATCTCTGGTTCCTCTGCCTTTTCTAAATCCAGTTTGTACATCTGGAAGTTCTTGGCTCATATACTGTTGAAGCCTAGCTTGGAGGATTTTGAGCATGCCCTTGTAGCATGTGAAATGAGTGAAACTGTGCAGTAGCTTGAACATTCTTTGGCATTTCCCTTCTTTGGTATTAGAATGAAAACTCACCTTTTCTCCTGTAGTTGTTCAGATTTCTCACCACCATGTTTTGAAGAGACTGTCTTTCCAAAATTGTGTATCTTGCCTCTTCTGCTATAGATTAATTGACCATAGGTGCATATATTTGGGGGCTTCCCAGGTGGCACTAGTGGGAAAGAACCTGCCTGCCAATGCAGAAGTCAAAAGAGATGCAGGTTCAGTCCCTGGGATGGGAAGATACCCTAGAAGAGGGCATGGGAACCCACTCCAATTTTCTTGCTTGGAGAATCCCATGGACAGAGGAGCCTGGTGGGCTACAGTCCATGGGGTTGGTTGCAAAGAGTTGCACACAACTGAGTGACTAACAGTTTCACTTTGTGTCTCCATAAAATTTTGAGATTTTTTTTTCTAGCTCTGTGAAATGCCATTGATAATTTGAAAGCGACTGCATTATATCTGTAGGCTGCAACCAGTCCACTCAAAAATGGACAGAAGACCTAAATACACATTTTTCCAAAGAAGACATACAGATAGCCAACAGGCACACTAAAAGATATTCTTGATCACTAAGTATTAGAGAAATGGAAACCAAAACTACAGTGAAATATCATCTCACACCACCCAGAATGGCTATCAACAGTAAATCCACAAACCATAAATGCTGAAGAGGCTGAATTCTACACTGTTGATGACAATGTAAATTGGTATAGATACCACGGAGAACAGTATGGAGGTTCCTTAAAAAGCTAAAAATAGAGTTAACATATTACCCTGCAATCTCACTCCTGGGCATTTATCTGGAGAAATACATGATGCTAAAGGATACATGCACCCAAATAGTCACTGCAGCACTGTTTATACTAGCCAAGACATGGAAGCAACCTAAATGTTCATCAACAGAGGAATGGATAAGGAAGATGCAGTACATATATATGATGGAATACTATTCAGCCATTAAAAAGAATAAAATAACATCATTTGCAGCAACATGGATGGACCTAGAGAATGTCACACAGAGTAAAGTAACTCAAAGTGAGCAGAAATATTTTATGACACCCTAAATGTGGACTCAAAAATAGAAATGTTACAAACAAACTTACTTACAAAATATACAGAGACTGACAGATTTAGAGAATGAACTTATGGTTGCCAAGGGTAAGGATAGGGGGAAAGGACAGTTAGGGAATCTGAGACGGACATGTGCATATTGCTACATTTAAAATGGATAATCAACAAGGACCTTGTTGAATTTTTTTTTTTCCCATGACAAATTAAAGTTTATATTATATCAGTGTGCTATGCTGTGCTTAGTCATTCAGTCGTGCCTGTAGCCCGCCAGGCTCCTCTGTCCATGAGGATTCTCCAGGCAAGAATACTGGGGTGGGTTGCCAAGCCCTTCTCCAGGGGATTTTCCCAATCCAGGGATCTAACCCAGGTCTCCTACATTACAGGCAGATTCTTTACTGCCTGAGCCACCAAGGAGGCCCATATATACCAGTAATACAAAGTAATTAAAAATAGCAAAAATTAAGAAATGAACAATCCAAAGAAACAGAGGACAACAATAAAATGGGAAAGACTAGAGATCTCTTAAAGGAAATTGAAGGTATCAAGAGAATATTTTTTGCAAGGACAGGAATGATCAAAGACAGAAACAGAAAGGACCTAACAGAAGCAGAAGAGATTAAGAAGAGGTGGCATGAATACACAGAAGAACTATACAATAAACGTCTTAATGACCAGTACAACCACATGGTATTGTGACTCACCTAGAGACAGATATCCAGGGATGTGAAGTCAAGTGGGCCTTAAGAAGCATTACTACAATCAAAGTTAGTGGAGGTGATGGAATTCCCGCTAGACTATTTAAAATACTATAATATAATGCCATGAGAGTGCTGCACACAATATGTCAGCAAATTTAGAAAACTCAGCAGTGGCCAAAGGATTGGAAAAGGTGAGTTTTCATTCCAGTCTCAAAGAAAGGCAGTGCCAAAGAATGTTCAATTACAGCATAATTGTGTGCAATCCATGTGCTAGTAAGGTTATGCTCTAAAACCTTCAAGGTAGACTTCAGCAGTACTTGAATCAGGAACTTGCAGATGTTCAATCTGGGTTTAGTAAAGGCAGAGGAACCGGGGATCAAATTGCCTACATTTGTTGCATCATAGAGAAAAGAAGAGAATTCCAGACAATACTTCTACTTCATTATGTATGCTAAAGCCTTTAATGATGTGGATTACAATAAACTGTGGAAAATTCTTAAAGTGATGAGAATATCAAACCACCTTGGTTGTCTCCTGAGAAACCTGTAAGCAGGTCAAGAAGCAACAGTTATAACCAGACACGGAACAATGGACTGGTTAAATATTAGGAAGAGAATACACTGTTACCCTGCTTATTTAACTCATATGCAAGCACATCATGCAAAATGCTGGCCTAAATGAATCACAAGCTAGAATCAGGATTGCTGGGAGAAATATCAACAACTTCAGATGTGCAGACGATAACACTCTAATGACAGAAAGTGAAGAGGAATTAAAGAGCCTCTTGATGAGGGTCAAAGCAGAGAGTAAAAAAGCTGACTTAAAATTCAACATTCAAAAAATTAAGATCATGGCATCTGGTCCCATCATTTCATGACAAATAGAAGGGGAAAAAGTGGCATCAGTGACAGACTTTATTTTCTTGGGCTCCAAAATCACTGCGGATGGTGACTACAGTTATGAAATAAAAAGATGCTTGCTTCTTGGAAGGAAAGCTATGACAAACCTAGACAGCATATGAGAAAACAGAGACATCACTTTGCCACAAAGGTTTGTATAGTCAAAGCTATGGTTTTTTCAGTAGTCATGTACAGATGTAAGAACTGGACCATAAAGAAGGCTGAGCACTGAAGAATTTATACTTTCAAATTGTTGTGCTGGAGAAGAATCTTTTATACAGCAAGGGGATCAAACCCATTAATCCTAAATGAAATAAATCCTGAATATTTATTGGAAGGCCTGATGTTGAATCTGAAGCTTGAATACTTTGGTACCTCATGCAAAGAGCTGAATCATTGGAAAAGACCTTGGTGCTGGGAAAGATTGAAGGCAAAAGGTATGGGGACAGTAGAGGATGAGATGGTTAGATAGGCTCACCAATTCACTGGCCACAGATTTGAGCAAACTCCAGGAGATAGTGAAGGACAAGGGAGCCTGGCATGCTCCAGTCCAGGGGGGTGGTAAAGTGTCCAACATGACTTAGTGACTGAACAACAACAACAATTATAAGTGGCACTAATAGACATATTTACAGGATCCAGAAAAAGGTCAGAACATGCTACACCAAGTTAGGCAACATGTTAGTTGCATTAGCCAAAGCTTAAGGTTGAAATGTTCCTAGAAGAACATGATTAATAGGTAAAATGACTGGAATTTTAAGTTTGGAGAATTAAAAGGTAAGAAGAGTCACCTTTAAATATCTGGGAAATGGATATATAAAATGAGGAGTAAGAAGAAAATTAAAGTAATGCAGTTGAAAATATTACCCATGTATAAACATCAGAGGCAGATCTTAGCAAAATATATAGGTAAAAATATCTGGCAATAAGCACTATTCAAAAGTATAATTGCTGTTTTGTGAACTCTGGATGTGATCATGGTATCTGGATTACCTGATTAAGTCTCAGCTCCTCAGAATGGCACATGCACAGATAAAAATAGCCTTTTGTGGTTTAGTCTTTACCATTTCATATCATGTCAATCTACTCATAATTCTTTAAATTTTCTGTGTTCTCTTCTTGTCTGTCTTTGAATATTACCTACTTTACTTGGCATACTCTTCACTGTTATTGTTCAAGGCATGTCTCAAATGTTATTCCTCAGAATGAATTTTCCAGCTTTCACCACATGTGTCAAGTATCCTACTCCAGAGTTGTTATAGCTTGAATATATACATCTATTTTACTCTTTGTTACAGGGTATTGTAATAGTCTGTTCACTTTATTCTTCTTTCCTACTAGATCATGGGCTTCGATGAGAAGAAGATGTTTTGATTCTATCTATCACTGATGTCCAACATAACACTTACTAGTTAATAGGTGATAAAAATATGCTGAATAAATTGTGTCAAGTGTATTCCCCTACTGAATAGAATGCTGTGTTTGAAAATTTTTAGGTGATCCTTAAAATCCAACAGAATGTAGCTTTTGTATATACAGTAGGATTGAATACAGAAACAAAATAGTCTAGGAATTTATTAATACAGAAATAGTAGGTATAAGTGTTGAGGAATAACATTAGTATACATGCAGATACCTGATATTAACTTAAAAGTGGTCTATTTATCCAAAAATAAAATGTTTGAATCTTCCTTTTGCTTATCCCTGTTATTGTCAAATACTTCAAAGCAGGGTAGTTCTGAATAGTCATCTATTGCATGTTGCTGTTGTTGAGTCACTGAGTTGTGTCTGACTCTGTGACCCCATGGACTACAGCATGTCAGACTTTCCTATAAACCACTGTCTCCCGGCGTTAACTCAAGTTCATGTCTATTGAGTTGGTGATGCTATCTGATCATCTCATCCTCTGTCACCCTCTTTTCCTGTTGCCTTCAATCTTTCCCAGAATCAGGATCTTTTCCAATGATTTGGCTCTATGCAGCATGTGGCCAAAATACTGTAGCTTCAGTTTTAGTCAGGATTGATTTCCTTTAGGACTGACTGGTTTGATTTCCTTGCAGTCCAGGGGACTCTCAAGAGTCTTCTGCAGCACCACCCAGCCTCCCTTATGGTCCAACTGTCAAACTATAGCTTTGTCTATACGGACCTTTGTTGGCACAGTGATGTCTCTGCTTTTTAATATGCTGTCGAGGTTTGCCATAGCTTTCCTTTCAAGAAGCAAGTGACTTCTAATTTCATGGCTATAATCACCAACCACAGTGACTTTAGAGCTCAATAAAAGAAAATCTGTCACTGCTTCCACTTTTCCCCCTTCTATTTGCCATGAAGTGATGGGACCAGATACTTTGATCTTATTTTTTTTTAATTTTGAGTTTTAAGCCAGTTTTTTCACTCTCCTCTTCACTCTGGAATAACCATATACTGCACAGCGATAGGCAAAGGGAGGGAAGATCCAAATTTTATATATATATATATGTATATATATATGTATATACATATACGTATGTATACATATATATATGTATATACACAAAAATTTATATATATATGAATTTGCTGTACATCTGAAACATTGTAAATCAACTTAACATCAATTTAAATAAATACATGAATAAACAAAAAAAATAGAATTCTATAGCCTTGACACAACTCTCCCAAAATCACAGAAATTTTAACTCCTTATCCAATTAACTATTTACTGTTTCCAGGTAAAAGTAGTAGTAATAATAAAAACCTTCAGTTAATATGCAATTAAAGTTAATTTTCAGGGGAGACCTTCAAGATGTAGAAGAACAGAATGGGGAGACTGCCTTCTCCCCCACAAATATATCATAAAAATCATCTGCATGGGGGACAATTCCCACAGAACATCTTCCGAATGTTGGTAAAGGATCCCAGATTTCCAGAAAGGCAAACCAATCTCCTTGCAATGAGACAGTGCAAAAGATAAAGACAAAATGGAAGACCAAGGAGCTCAGGACTGGGCCCTCGTCTGGGGGGAGAAAGTCATGAAGGAGGAATACTTTCTGCACACTAGAAAACCCCCTCACAGGTGAGGCCAGTGGGGGGCTTCAGAACCTCAGAGGGGAGCACAGTGAGCAGATGTTCTGAAAGCAAAATGGAGAAAATTCACCACAGAGATCACACCAAACAGCACTTCCCAACCAAGAAGAGGCTCACACACTCATGTCCACTCACAGTGAGATGGAGCTGGGTGCAGAGGCTAAGGCCTCTGGGGTCGGTCCTCAGGGAAAGGACCAAAACTGACTGCCATGAAGGTACTCTGAGGGGGATAATGTGACACTACAGAAGCAGCCCAAGGAAAACCCCGGGACCTCCAGAGAAGAAAAAGATAACTCCCACAGGGAGGCTCTAACGCTTTGCTCTAATTCACATGCTTACAGAACAAAGGACCCTGCCCTAATGAATGCTGAAAGGGGGCAAACTTTCTGCAGTCTATGGAGCCAAAGGCAGAGAAAAAGGTTGTAAGGCCAGAGGCGAAAGGAAGCGGACTGCTATGGTCCCAGCCCGAGATCACAACTACTGCCAAGCTGTGAGTGACTGCAGATCGCCACCCACATCTTCCTGGGGTCCTGAGTGTATCAGCTCTGCCAAGGGTGTCACAACCAGGACCGACTCGCCTGGGGAAGTGCAGGACTCACCTCAGGCTGAGGTGACCTCCTACAGAAACCAGCTGTGGTGAATACTCCCCATACACCCCTTGTGGCATCTGCTGTACTGCTCCCCTTTCCCAGCACAACTGAGCAAGATAGCCCTAAGAAGCGGCCACTTTTGCACCCTCGTGCCTGGGTGGAGAACAGAACACTGTAGAGACTTACAAATAGAAGCAGGCCCAAAACCAGAGTGAAATTCCAGGGGCTGCGTAAGCAAACAAAAGAAGGGGAAATGGCCAAAGAAGTAGCAGGTGCAAAGCTTTAATTTCTTGCCATTAGCCTGAGACTGTGTGCTTTAGGGGAAACTGTAGACTTTGAGAACAAGTACAAGTTGGAGCAAGGGAAGATCTAAGTTTGATCTGACCCACAATGCCTAAAACAGGTTTAGAGACCTTCTTGGATATATTGGAGGACTTTCTGAGTAGGTAAATCTGGAGCAGGAAAATGGAAAAATAATTTTGGCATTCCCCTCACTACCAGTCTATATATTGGAGAAGAAAATGGCAACCCACTCTGGTACTCTTGCCTGGAGAATCCCATGGATGGACCAGTCTATATATAGCCCTTCTTTATTCCCCCATTCCACTGTCCTAATATGGTTCTTTATTACCCTTTCAATTATTTTATAACCTATATTTTCCTTTAAAAACTATTTTAATATAAATTTATTTATTTTAATTGGAGGCTAATTACTATCGTAAAGTAAAAACTATTTTTAAATAAAATTCATGTTTTGTATTTTTGTTTTTGATTTTGTATTTTTGAGAGTTTGATTATTGATTATTGGAAAAGAATACTTTTCCCTTTTGACTCCCCTTCTTATTTTTTTCCCCACTTTTTAACTTCTTTCCCTCTTTTTTCCCCCTATATAAGGGTGTGAATCTCTATGGGTGTTTCTGACTGTTGAGAATTGTTTCACAATTAGTCTATGGGTTTTCTCTCCTATGCTGTGTGGTCTGTAAATTCTTGATGGTACAGTTAAGGGGTCAGGCCTGAATCCCGGAGGCAGGAGATGTGATGCAAGGACTTGGGACCACCAAAGAACTCCCAACTCCATGGAACATTTATAGTCTAAAGCCCTCCCAAAGGCCTCCATCTCAACACTAAGACCAAGATCCACCCAAAAGCCAACAAGTTCCAGTGCCAGGAGCCCCACATCAATCCTTCAAACAGGGACACAACTCTGCAAATTAGCAGACAGTCAGCTCAAAGCCATACCAAGCCAATGGGTACCCCATAATACACCACTAGACATGGCACTGCCCTCCAGGAAGATAAGACCTAGGTCCATCCATCAGAATGCAGGCACAAGTCCCCCCATCCAGGAAAACTTCACAAGGCACTGGCTCAACTCCACCCATAAGAGGCAGACTCCACAATTAAGAGGAACTACAACCTTCCAGCCTGAAGAAAGGAGACTCGAAACACAGTAAATTAAACAAAATGAAAATACAGAGAAGTATGCAGCAGATAAAGGAACATGGTAAAAAAACAAAAGATTAAACAAATGAAAAGGAAATAAGCAGTCTAACTGAAAAAGAATCCAGAGTAATGACAATAAAGATTACCCAAAATATTGAAGATAAAATGGAGGCATGGATAAATAGACTGGAGGCACAGATTGAGAAGATGCAAGAAATGTTTAACAAGCACCTAGAAGAATTAAAGAATAAACAGTGATGAACAATGCAATAACTGAGATTAAAAAGACACTGGAGGGAAGATGGTGGAGGAATAGTATGGGGAGACCACTTCCTCCCCTACAAATACATCAAAAGACGATTTGAATGTGGAGCAGTTCCTGCAAATCAACTTCTGAATGTTGGCAGAGGACACCAGACACTCGGAAAGGCATGTAGGAAAGGTGTACAGGGGTAGGTGTGTCCTATCCCTTTGAAAGGAGGTAGGACAAAAGATAAAAGACAAAAGGAGAGAGAAAGGATTTAGGGACAGAGACCCATCCTGAGGAGGGAGTCATGAAGGAAGAGAAGTTTCCACACAATAGGAAATCCTCTCATAGTTTGGGTCAGTGGGGAACTTTGGAATCTCAGAGGGCAACATTACCGAAAGAAAAAAAAATTACCACAGAATTCATGCAAACTGCAATTACAGCAGAGAAGCAACTCAGATGCTCACAGCCACCAGCAGTAAGTGGGGGCTGGGCATGGAGGCATGGGCTACATCAACGGTCCTTAGGGTAAGGACCAGGCTTGAATGCCCTGAGGGCAATCTGAGGGGGCTCATGTGACATAGGAACCCAAACCATTGAAACACCAGACAAATAAAGAAATACAAAGGACCTTTCCCTTGGGAAGGCTCTAATACCCCACAGTGACCCCTGGCACGCTCACAGAACAAAGGATCGCACCATAGCGAATACCAAAGGAAAGCAAGCCTGCTGCCATTTATGACCTTCCTCCACGGAGCCAGAGAGGCAGGTGTGTGACAGCCAGAGGTGAAAGGCAAGGGGCTGCTGCAATCGACCCCAGAGACTGCATCTCCTGCCAAGCTGTGAGCAGGCTGCCAGTCATTAACCATGTCTTCCTGGGATCCTGGACAGTTCACGTTGGCCAGGAATGTCACAACCTGAGACCAGCTCCCCTGAGAAGACACATGGCACACCTGAGACAGTGCCCTTGTGGCACACACAGAAAACTGAGCAGCTTGGGTCAGGGACATGCACAAGACTCAGGGCCCCCCTGGGACAGCATATTCGCCGAGTATCTGGTCACCTGAGCAATTATTTCTGCTAACCCTAACCAACATGTTACTGAAGAATAAAAAAGCAAATCAATATATGCCTAGAAACAAATGACAATGAAATCACAACAACTCAGAATGTTGGGATACCGTAAAAGCAGTGCTATGAAGGAAGTGTATAGCAATAGAAGCCTACCTCAAGAAACAAGAGGCACATCAAATAACCTAAATTTACACCTAAAGCAACTAGAAAAAGAAGTACCAAAACAACAACAACAACAACAACAACAACAAAACCAAAAAACAAAAAAAACCAATTTTAGTAGAAGGAAAGAAATCATGAAGATCAGAGCAGAAATAAAAAAGAAAAGAAAGAGACTATAGAAAAGAGCAGTAAAACCAAAAGTTGGTTCTATGAGAAGATAACCAAAATGGAAAAACCATTAGCCAGACTCATCAAGAAAAAGAAAACTCAAATCAATAAAAATTAGAAATGAAAAAGTTGAAGTTACAACAAAAAACACAGAAATACAAAAGATCATAAAAGACTACTATGAGCAACCATATCCCAATAAAATGTACAACCTGGAAGAAATGGACAAATTCTTAGAAAAGTATAAACTTCCAAAACTGTAAAGGGATGAAATAGGAAATATGAACAAACCAATCACAAAGATGGAAACTGAAACTGTAACCAAAAATCTTCCAACAAACAAAAGCCCAAGGCCACATGGCTTCACAGGTGAATTTTACCAAAAACTTAGAGAAGAGCTAATACCTATGCAGCTCAAACTCTTTCAGAAAATTGCAGAGAAAGGAAAACTCCCAAAGTCATTCTAAGGGGCTACCATCAACCTGATAACAAAACCAGACAAATATAACACCAAAAAAGAAAATTACAGGCTAGTATCACTGATGAATATAGATGCAAAATCCTCAACAGAATTCTAGCAAGCAGAATCCAACAACACATTAAAAAGATCATATGTAATGATCAAATGGGCTTTATTTCAGGGATACAGCCAATATACACAAATCAATCACTGATACACCATATGAACAAATTGAAATATAAAAACACTATGATCATCTCAATAGATGAAGAGAAAGTTTTAGAAAAAAAATTCAACACCAATTTCAATAAAAATTTTCCAGAAAGTATTCTTGCCTGGAAAATCCCATGGAGCCTGGTAGGTGACAATCTATAGCATCACAAAGAGTCAGAGATGACCAGAGTGACTTAAGCCAGCATACACTCCAGAAAGTAGGCATAAAAGAAACATACCTCAACATAATAAAAGCCATATATGACAAACCCACAGCAAATATTATTCTCAATGGTGAAAATCTGAAAGCATTTTCTCTAAAATTAGGAACAAGACATGGGTAACTCTTGCCTGTATTATTCAGCATAGGTTTGGAAGTCCTAGCCACAGCAATCAAAGTAGAAAAAGAAATAAAAGGAATCTAGATTGGAGAAAAAGAAATAAATCCCTATTTGCAAATGACATGATTATTTACATAGAAAATCCTAAAGATACCACCAGAAAATTACTAGTGCTAATCAATGAATATAATAAAGTCACAGGATATAAAATTAATACACAGATATCCCTTACACTCCTATACACTAACAATAAAAAATAAGAAAGAGAAATTAAGGAAACAATTACATTCACCACTACCACAGAAAGAATCAAGTACTTTGGAATAAACTTATCTAAAGAGACAAAAGTCCTATATTCAAGAAAACCAAAAGATGCTGATGAAAGAAATTACAGATGACAGAAACAGATGGAGAGATAATACCATGTTCTTGGATTGGAAGAATCAATATTGTGATAATGACTATACTACCCAAGCCTATGGCTGATTCATGTTGATGTTTGGCAGGAAACAACAAAATTCTGTAAAGCAATTATTCTTCAGTTAAATAAATCAATAAATTTTAAAAAAGAAAAAAGAAGCAATCTATAGATTCAACACAATCCCTATCAAACTATCAATGGTATTTTCCACAGAACTAGAAATATAATTTTACAATTTGTATGGAAACACAAAAGACCCCAAATAGCCAAACAATCTTGAGAAAGAAGGATGGAGCTGGAGGAATCAACTTTCCCAACTTCAGACTATACTACAAAGCTACAATCATCAAGACAGTATGATACTGTCACAAAACCAGAAATATAGACCAAAGGGATAAGATAGAAAGCCCAGGGATAAATTCACGCACCCATCGGCATCCTGTCTTTTAAAAAGGAGGTAAAAATATATAATGGAGAAAAGACTGTCTCTCCAATAAACAGTGCTGGGAAAACTGGGCAGCCACATGTAAAAGAATGAAATTAGACTACTTCCTAATACCATACACAAATGCAAACTAAAAATGGATTATAAACCTAAATGTAAGGCCAGAAAATATAAAATTCTCAGAGGAAAACATAGGCAGAATACTCTTTGACATAAATCCTCTATGACCTACCTCTAGAGTAATGGAAAGAAAAACAAAAAATAAACAAATGGGACCTAATTAAACTTAATAGCTTTTGCACAATGAAGGACTCTATAAACAAGGTGAAAAGACAACCCTGACAATGGAAGAAAATCATAGCAAATGAAACAACTGACAAAGAAATCATCTCCAAATTGTATAAGCAGCTCATGCAGCTCAATACCAGAAAAAGAAACAACCAAATCACAAAGTGGCAAGAGACCTGAACAGACATTTCTCCAAAGAAGACATACAGATGGCTAATAAACTCATGAAAAGTCAAAGTCAGCTTGCATCTTATATCTTTTGGGTGTCTCTCCTTGACACTCTTCCACATTCATCATTCTATTGCTCTTGCTGAGTTAGTTCCTTCATGCTCGCTTAGGACACTGTGCATATATTTATTCTTTCAGCAAATAAACATCTGCTGAGTAACTATCACTGTTATATCTTTAGTATAACCATCATATATACTGTAATTGATGCTTAAAAATCGGTTACTCATAGTGCTAGAAAGAATATAGATAGTATATTTCCCCATTTCTTTCATCCTTAACGCACTATATAGATATTAAGTAACTGATTAACCAATTCATTATTGGAAGTCTGCTTTACCTACAGTTCAACTAGATGACACATCCAGCACCCTGCTGTCATAGTTCCTTGACTTCATTTATTTCATTGACCTTCCTCTACTTACATGACATCAATTTAGACAGTATTATCCAGAGACAAAGATATCTTTAATCTCAAAATTTGAAATCTGTCTTACTTACCCATAAAACTCCAGCTGTCTCTCAACCACAAAACCTCCACTTAATTGTACAGTCCCTTGATTTCATGCTTTCCCCCAGACACCAAATTCTCCCTTGCTTCTTTTCCTTTATTATCCAGCTTGGACCTCATACCAATCTTTTCAATTCCTTTCATTTTCACTATTTATTCCCAATTTATCTCATCTTTATGTTGTGTCACATCTACCCAGTCATGGCAACTAGTTCAAGTTAATTTGTTTACAATGCTGGGTGCTACTGGGAGAAGAAAAGGTAGCCTGTGACAGAGATGTGGACTTTTAGCTTAAGTGGCAAGCCTCAAGACTAAAGTAAGACATCTCTCCATTCTAAGATATTCTAGGATAGTTACACTGAGTAAAAGCCACAGAATTAGACCCTTCAAGACAGAAGTAATTCCAGCCTTATATTGTCATTATTCCACTAGAGATTTTCAACTACTGCAATTCATAATGTCATTTTTATCTTTTGCTAGTAGGGCCAGAGTCCTACCTCGTTTTTCATCAGTCTCTGAAGGTTATTAACACAGTGATTCTGTATATAAATCACTTTAAAAGTTGCCTAAGGAAGCTTCTCTTTGAAGGGATAAATGAACAAATACATAATCACCTGTGCCTCACTAGTGTGTCCTGAGTCTAATTTGTCTAAAAATGTCTTTTAAAGATGCTGAGAATTAAAACTGATTCTGAATGAGAAATCTATTTTTATTGTACAGGCTTTGAATATAAATTCATCAACACATGCTGTCAGAAAAGTAGCACAATTGTTTTTATTTTCATTATCTTCTGCTTTTTTTTAAGGGCTGTATTTTTGTTTTATAGCCAACAGGTCTTTCTACCACCATCAGTATAATGATTTAGTAAATATTTAATTAATCATTTTTGGTTGCTGGATAGAATGGTTAAAGCAATTACTTCCTTCTCCCAAAAGAATAGTTAGAAAAACTCATTTCCTTGGTGTTATACTCTCTTTGATTGTTGGAAAAGCAACTGATTTCCTTTCCAATTTGGCATCATGATATATACTCCTACTTTGGCCCATTCCCTACTTTAAAACAACCTATTCTTGTAAGATTTACTGAAGACCAGGTAAGCTGTAGATAGTACAAAATGGTTATTCAAAACAGCAACAAAAGTTCTCTTCAAAAGTACAACTTATAAGGTTATACTTTAACTAAGTACTCTTCATTAAAAAAATATTGAAAACTTTCCACTGGATAAAAAGAAATTATGTGCAATGCAGTGTGCCTCTTCTTCACATAATATATATAAATTAAGTGAAAGCTGTATTCCATGAATGTCTTTTTATTGTCATACTTCTTGGCTTGCATTTTTCTATCTCTTATTCTTCTTGATCATTTAAAGTCATTTAACAATATTCTCAGGTAAAATATGCTTTAACTCCTGCCTCTCAGAAGATAATTGCATTTCATGGAAGGTTAGACATAGTATTTTTAGCATTTTTTTTTCTCTAGGATGAGCTTCCATGTGTTCAAAAAGACCCAGAAAGATACAAGGCTCAGAAAGAAGGCCAAATCAGTCAGCAAGTCATGGGCAGAAAGTAAATCACTTGGTCATAACAGATTCTCATAAGCTTCTGAGGAGGTATACATAGAATCTTGGTTTCCTAGTCTTGAAACTGTGTAAATCCAACCTATGTAGCAAGATCTCTCTAATTCTATTTCTAATGTCTCATAGCCCACTTCTGTAACAAGGAAAAATCCAGTACTAACACATTTATTACTTGTTATTGTAATAACTTGTTATTGTTATTATTACTAACACCCGAAAAAGACATCCTTTTCATTATAGGGAACTGGAAGGCAAAAGTAGGAAGTCAAGAAACACCTGGAGTAAAAGGCAAATTTGGCCTTGGAATATACAGGAATACACAGAAGAACTATACGGAATGAAGCAGGGCAAAGACTAATAGAGTCTTGCCAAGAAAATGCACTGGTCATAGCAAATACCCTGTTCCAACAACACAAGAGAAGACCCTACACATGGACATCACCAGATGGTCAACACTGAAATCAGATTGATTATATTCTTTGCAGCCAAAGATGGAGAAGCTCTATACAGTCAACAAAAACAAGACCAGGAGCTGACTGTGGCTCAGTTCATGAACGCCTTATTGCCAAATTCAGACTTAAGTTGAAGAAAGTAGGGAAAACCATTAGACCATTCAGGTATGACCTAAATCAAATCCTTTATGGTTATACGGTGGAAGTGAGAAATAGATTTAAGGGGCTAGATCTGAAAGACAAAGTGCCTGATGAACTATGGGCGGAGGTTCGTGACACTGTACAGGAGACAGGGATCAAGACCATCCCCATGGAAAAGAAATGCAAAAAAACCAAAATGGCTGTCTGAGGAGGCCTTACAAATAGCTGTGAAAAGAAGAGAAGTGAAAAGCAAAGTAGAAAAGAAAAGATATAAGCATCTGAATGCACGAAGAGATAAGAAAGCCTTTCTCAGCGATCAGTGCAAAGAAATAGAGGAAAACAACAGACTGAGAAAGACTAGAGATCTCTTCAAGAAAATTAGAGATACCAAGGGAACATTTCATGCAAAGATGGGCTCGATAAAGGACAGAAATGGTATGGACCTAACAGAAGCCGAAGATATTAAGAAGAGGTGGCAGGAATACACAGAAGAACTGTACAAAAAAGATCTTCATGACCAAGATAATCACAATGGTGTTATCACTCATCTAGAGCCAGACATTCTGGAATGTGAAGTTAAGTGGGCCTTAGAAAGCATTACTACGAACAAAGCTAGTGGAGGTGATGGAATTCCAGTTGAGCTATTTCAAATCTTGGAAGATGATGCTGTGAAAGTGCTGCACTCAGCATGCCAGCAAATTTGGAAAACTCAGCAGTGGCCACAGGACTGGAAAAGGTCAGTTTTCATTCCAATCCCAAAGAAAGGCAATGCCAAAGAATGCTCAAACTACTGCACAATTGCACTCATTTCACATGCTAGTAAAGTAATGCTCAAAATTCTCCAAGCCAGGCTTCAGCAATACATGAATCGCAAACTTCCAGATGTTCAAGCTGGTTTTATTTTATTTTATTTTAATTCTTTTTTTTCTTTTCTTCTTTTATTTTATTTAACTTTACAATATTGTATTGGTTTTGCCATATATCAAAATGAATCTGCCACAGGTATACATGTGTTCCCCATCCTGAAGCCTCCTCCATTCTCCCACCTCCCTCCTCCCTCCCCATACCATCCCTCTGGGTCATCCCAGTGCACCAGCCCCAAGCATCCAGTATCATGCATCAAACCTGGACTGGCAACTCGTTTCATATATCATATTATACATGTTTCAATGCCATTCTCCCAAATCATCCCACCCTCTCCCTCTGCCACAGAGTCCAAAAGACTGTTCTATACATCAGTGTCTCTTTTGCTGTCTCATATACAGGGTTATTGTTACCATCTTTCTAAATTCCATATATATGCGTTAGTATACTGTATTGGTGTTTTTCCTTCTGGCTTACTTCACTCTGTATAATAGGCTCCAGTTTCATCCACCTTATTAGAACTGATTCAAATGTATTCTTTTTAACGGCTGAGTAATACTCCATTGTGTATATGTACCACAGCTTTCTTATCCATTCATCTGCTAATGGACATCAAGGTGGTTTTAGAAAAGGCAGAGGTACCAGAGATCAAATTGCCAACATCCGCTGGATCATGGAAAAAACAAGAGAGTTCCAGAAAAGCATCTATTTCTGCTTTACTGACTATGTCAAACCTTTGACTGTGTGGATCACAATAAACTGTGGAAAATTCTGAAAGAAATGGGAATACCAGAGCACCTGACCTACCTCTTGAGAAATTTGTATGCAGGTCAGGAAGCAACAGTTAGAACTGGACATGGAACAACAGACTGGTTCCAAATAGGAAAAGGAGTACATCAAGGCTGTATATTGTCACCTTGCTTATTTAACTCATATGCAGAGTACATCATGAGAAACGTTGGACTGGAAGGAGCACAAGCTGGAATCAAGATTTCTGGGAGAAATATCAATAACCTCAGATATGCAGATGACACCACCCTTATGGCAGAAACTGAAGAGGAACTCAAAAGCCTCTTGATGAAAGTGAAAGAGGAGAGCGAACAAGTTGGCTTAAAGCTCGACATTCAGAAAATGAAGATCATGGCATCTGGTCCCATAATTTCATGGGAAATAGATGGGGAAACAGTGGAAACAGTGTCATACTTTATTTTGGGGGGCTCCAAAATCATTGCAGATGGTGACTGCAGCCATGAAATTAAAAGGCGCTTACTCCTTGGAAGAAAAGTTATGACCAACCTAGATAGCATGTTCAAAAGCAGAGATGTTACTTTGCCAACTAAGGTCCGTCTAGTCAGGGCTATGGTTTTTCCTGTGATCATGTATGGATGTGAGAGTTGGACTGTGAAGAAGGCTGAGCACCGAAGAATTGATCTTTTGAACTGTGGTGTTGGAGAAGACTCTTGAGAGTCCCTTGGACTGCAAGGAGATGCAACCAGTCCATTCTGAAGGAGATCAGCCCTGGGATTTCTTTGGAAGGAATGATGCTGAAGCTGAAACTCCAGTACTTTGGCCACCTCAGATGAAGAGTTGACTCACTGGAAAAGACTCTGATGCTGAAAGGGATTGGGGGCAGGAGGAGAAGGGGACGACAGAGAATCAGATGGCTGGATGGCATCACTGACTCGATGGACGTGAGTCTGGGTAAACTCCAGGAGTTGGTGATGGACAGGGAGGCCTGGCGTGCTGCAATTCATTGGGTCACAAAGACTCGAACATACTGAGGGACTGAACTGAACTGAACACATTTATTACAGGACCTTTGAAACCTGAAGAAATTTTAGACCAAGGATGAAACATCATTTTATTTTATTCAAGTGCTAAAATTTTTTTTTTAATTGAAATCTCTTCACATGTCCACAAAACTTCTGTATTTCTTCACTGCTGCTATCCAATAAAATCTGGTCATTTTTCAGTATCAGTAACTGATACTTTATACCTGTGACTTTGCATATTTGCTGAAAAGTGTCAAAAGAAACAGAAGTCTGTATTAAAGTTTCCTTAATGCGATAAAGCATATTAATTCTAAACACTGTGTAATTTATTATCTTCAGAGGATTTTTAATGAGGAGTTTATAATTTACAATAGAAAAAGTTACCAAATAAACTAGCTTGCATAAACTTTCATACTAAAAACACGTCACATAAATAAAAATCTCTTAATTTCTTAAACCCTCAATGCTATTGGATACATCTTCAATCACATGCCACAGTTACTTCAATTGTATTTTATATTCTATACATTCTCACCAAATTCATTAATTTTACCCACCTCAGACTGCCTCTTCTATTTGGAATCATCCCAGTTACGTAAAAATAAATTGTCACTTGAACTCCATTGCCATTAAATCTATCACTGTATATTTTGACCTGACTTTAAGGACACAATCTATGAATTAATTATCTGTGACCCCCAATTTATTTGTCTGTGATCCCGTGGAGCAGCAACTGCATGGTGCTGTAGCGACTGTGAGGAGATACTCCATGTCCAAGGGCAGAGAAGCCCCGGCAAGATGGTAGGAGAGGCAAAATCACATTTAAAATCAAATCTCATATCTGCCAGAGACACTCACAGGGCTCAAACATACCTTGTGTGCACCTGGACCCAGAGATCCCACAGAGACTGAGACAGACCTGTGTTTGGGTGTCTCCTGAGGAGGTATAGGTCAGCAGTGGACTGCTGTGGGGGCAGGGGCTCTGGGTGCAGTAGACCTGGGTATGGTATAAGCCTTCTTGAATGAGGTCGCCATTAACCCCACCACAGAGCCACCAGAACTTACACAGGTCTTGGGAGGGCACAAACAGAACCTTGTGTGCACCATGATGCAGGAGAAAAAAGCAGTGACCCCACAAGAGACTGACCCAGACATGCCCATGAGTGTCCAGGAGTCTCTGGTGGAGGCATAGGTTGGTGGTGGCCTGCTGCAGGGTTGGGGACACTGAGTGCAGCAGTGCATGCATGCAGACCTTTTGAAGGTCTTCATTACCTGCACCATAGTTTGATCTCATATCAAATAACAAGGAGGGACACACAGCCCCACCCTTCAACAGAAAATTGGCTTAAAGATTTACTGAGCATGGCTCTGCCCATCAGAACAAGACCCAGTTTCCACCTCAGTCAGTCTCTCCCATCAGGAAGCTTTCATAAGCCTCTTATCCTTCTCCATCAGAGGGCAGACAGACTGAAAACCACTGTTACAGTAAACTAACCAATCTGATCACATGGACCACAGCCTTATCTTACTCAATGAAACAATGAGCCATGCTGTGTACAGCCACCCAAGACGGATGAGTCATGGTGGAGAGGGCTGACAAAATGTGGTCCACTGGAGAAGGGAATGGAAAACCACTTCAGTATTCTTGCCTTGAGAACCCAAGGTACACTATGAAAAGGCAAAAAAGATAGGACACTGAAAAAATGATCTCCCCAGGTTGGTAGGTGCCTGGAGATCAGTGCGTGGTCGGTATGCTACTAGAGGTCAGTGGAGAACTAATTCCAGAAAGAATGAAGAGGTGGAGCCAAAGCAAAACACCACCCAGTTGTGGATGTGACCAGTGATGGAGGTAAAGTCCGATGTTGTAAAGAGCAATATTGCATAGGAACCTGGAATGTTAGGTCCATGAATCAAGAAATTGGAAGTGATCAAACAGGAGATGGCAAGAGTCAACGTCAACAGTTTAGGAATCAGTGAATTAAGATGGACTGGAATTGGTGAATTTAACAAGATGACCATTATATCTACACTGTGGACAAGAATCCCTTAGCAGAAATGGGGTAGCCATCACAGTCAACAAAAGAGTCCAAAATGCAGTACTTGGATGCAATCTCAAAAACAACAGAATGATCTCTGTTCATTTCCAAAGCAAACCATTCAGTATCACATTAATCCAAGTCTATGCCTCAACCAATAATGCTGAAGAAGCTGAAGCTGAACAGTTCTATGAAGACCTACAAGAACTACTAGAAATAACACCCCCAAAAGATGTTCTTTTAATTATAGGGGACTGGAATGAAAAAGTAGGAAGTCAAGAAACACCTGGAGTAACAGGCAAATTTGGCCTTGGAATACGGAATGAAGCAATGCAAAGGCTAACAGAGTTTTGCCAAGAGTACACACGGGTCAAGCAAACCCCTCTTCCAAAAACACAAGAGAAGACACTACACATGGACATCACCATATTGTCAATACTGAAATCAGATTGATTGTATTCTTTGCAGAAAAAGATGGAGAAGCTCTACACAGTTAGCAAAATCAAGACCAGGAGCTGACTGTGACTCAGATCATGAACTCCTTATTGCAAAATTCGGACTTAAATTGAAGAAAGTAGGGAAAACCAATAGACTTTTCAGGTATTACCTGAATCAAATCCCTTACGATTATACAGTGGAAGTGAAAAGTAGATTCAAGGGATTAGATCTGATAGAGTTCCTGAAGAAGTATGGATGGAGATTCATGACATTGTTCAGAAGGTGGTGATCAAGACCATCCCCAAGAAAAAGAAATGCAAAAAGGCAAAATGGTTGTCTGAGACGGCCTTATAAAGAGCTATGAAAGGAAGAGAAGTGTAAGGCAAAGGAGAAAAGGAAAGATATACCCATTTGAATGCAGAGTTCCAAAAAATAGAAATGAGATAAGAAAGTCTTCCTCAGTGATCAATGCAAAGAAATAGAGGAAAACAATAGAATGGGATAGACTACAGATCCCTTTAAGAAAATCAGAGATACCAAGGGGACTTTTCATACAAACATGGGCTCAATAAGGGCAAAATGGTATAGACCTAACAGAAGCAGAAGGTATTAAGAAGAGGTGGCAAGAATACACAGAAGAACTATACAAAAAAGATCTTCAGGACCCAGATAATTACGATGGTGTGATCACTCACCTAGAGCCAGACATCCTGGAATGCGAAGTCAAGTGGACCTTAGGAAGCATCACTATGAACAAAGCTAGTGGAGGTGATGGAATTCCAGTGGAGCTATTTCAAATCCTAAAAGATGATGCTGTGAAAGTGCTGCACTCAGCAGTGGTCACAGGATTAGAAAAGGTCAGTTTTCATTCCAATTCCTAAGAAAAGCAATGTCAAAGAATGTTCAAACTACTACACAATTGCACTCATCTCACACGCTAGCAAAGAAATGCTCAAAATTCTCCAAGCCAGGCTTCCACAGTACATGAACCATGAACTTCCAGATATTTAAGCTGGATTTAGAAAAGGCAGAGGAACCAGAGATCAAATTGCCAACATCTGTTGGATCAGCGAAAAAGCAAGAGAGTTCCAGAAACATATCTACTTCTGCTTTATTGACTATGCTAAAACCATTGACTGTGTGGATTACAACAAACTGTGAAAAATTCTGAAAGAGATCAGAATACCAGACCACCTGACCTGCCTCTTGAGAAATTTGTATGCAGGTCCAGAAGCAACAGTTAGAACTGGACATGGAACAACAGACTGGTTCCAAATAGGAAAATGAGTATGTGAAGGCTGTGTATTGTCACCTTGCTTATTTAACTTATATGCAGAGTACATCATGAGAAATGCTGGACTGGATGAAGAACAAGCTGAAATCAAGACTGCTCAGAGAAATACCAATAACCTCAGAAATGCAGATGATGCCACCTTTATGGCAGAGAGTGAAGAAGAATTAAAGAGTCTCTTGATGAAAGTGAAAGAGGAGAGTGAAAATGTTGGCTTAAAGCTCAACATTCAGAAAACTAAGATCATGGCATCTGGTCCCATCACATCCTGGCAAATAGATGGGGAAACAGTGGAAACAGTGGCAGACTTTTATTTTTGGGGCTCCAAAATCCTGCAGATGGTGATGGTAGCCATGAAATTAAAAGACGCTTACTCCTTGGAAGGAAGGTTATGACCAACCTAGACAGCATATTGAAAAGCAGAGATATTACTTTGTCTAGTCAAGGCTATGGTTTTTTCAGTAGTCATGTATGGATATGAGAGTTGTACTATAAAGAAAGCTGGGTGCTGAAGAATTGATGCTTTTGAACTGTGGTGTGGGAGAAGACTCTTGAGAGTCCCTTGGACTACAAGGAGATCCAACCAGTCCATCCTATAGGAGATCAGTCCTGGGTGTTCATTGGAATGACTGATGTTGAAGCTGAACCTGCAATACTTTGGCCACCTGATGTGAAGAGCTGATTCATTTGAAAAGACCCTGATGCTGGGAAAGATTGAGGGCAGGAAGAGAGGGGCCGACGAGGATGAGATGGTTGGATGGGCATCACTGACTCGATGGACCTGAGTTTGGGTGGACTCCGGGAGTTATTGAGGGACAGGGATGCCTGGCATGCTGCAGTTCATTGGGTCTCAAAGAGTTGGACACGACTGAGCGACTGAACTGAACTGAACTGAATTTGCTTCAGTCGTGTCCGCCTCTTTGAGACCCTATTGGCTGTAGCCCACCAGGCTCCTCCATCCATGTGATTTTCCAGGCCAAGAATACTGGAGTGGGTTGCCATTTCTTCCTCCAGGGATATTCCAAATCCAGGGATCAAACCTCTGTCTCTTATGTATTACATTGCTTCTCTACTCTTTAGGAAATTCAAGATTCTAATTCATTCTATAACTAATATTCACGACCTTACCCATCCACAGAAATTTACAATTTTAGCATTTATATTTATGCTTATGATCCACCTTGAATTAACTTTTGGTTTTTATTTGAGAAGAATGTCAAGATTAATTTTCTCCCCACATAAATAGCCAGTCACAGCAGTACTATTTTATTCAAAGTTCTTCTAATTATTAAATTGCTCTGTTTCCATTATCAAAAATATAATATGTTTGGGCCTATTTCTGATCTCTCAATTCTGTTTCATTGACCTTTTTATCTGTGGCAATTGCTATAACACACTTTACTAACTACAGCCACTTTATAATGTATTGAGTCTGGCATATTCTCCAACTTTATTCTTTTGCTTCCGGATGCTCTTGGCTATTCTAGGCATTTTGTATTTTCATAAAAACTTTAGAATCATCTTCTACAAAAAGTAACTGGATTTTGATTGGGATACTATAGATCAATGTGAGGAAACTGGCACCTATTCATTTATTGTTATTTATTTTCATGTTTCAATGGTTTGCTGGTAACATAGACTTGTCCATGGTGACACAGTAAATATTAACTAAAAATTTAAGGATATTTGACTAATATTAATTCTATCTCTCTGGGCTGTTAATATATTTACAGTCATCATCCTAGATATATGAAATTTAACTTTTATAATCATTTCTTGCTTTCAGACTTGCCAACTGAATACTGAGCTTACTTTTTTTTTTTCTTTCTTTCTTAATTGAGATAAGTCAGCTTTCCCAAGAATATTCACTTATCAAATGTTTCTTTCCAGAAAAGACCAGTAACAATATTTAATGGGTGCTTTAAAAATGGTCTTTTTGACATTTTGAGTATACAAGCCAAAACCAAATACATAATTTTAAAAGACCATTCCTGATATTCTCTGTAGAGCTGGGAACTAGCATTATACATATGATATAAGTATATTGGCTACATGGCATTGTTGAACTCAATATATACAAACTCTCACACAATAAAATACAAAGTAGCGTATTTTTTTAAAACTTCTTCAATATCTGGAAGAAAAGTTTCTGACAAATTCTCTTTATTATTTGTATCCCATAATATCTCTAAGCTCTAAGCCAAATGTGGCATCTACTGAAAAACAAAATTGTAAATTACAACATGAGACATATACTTTAAGGTGACTTAAGGTTTCTGGTGCAGAATACAAAGTGTTTGGAAGTTGTCACTCTTCCCTGACAACATGAAAAAAGCTGAACAAATGGAAAAATCAACAGTTCTGCTTAGATCCATGAAGCATGACATCATACGGCAAATTGCTGCTGTCAAAATTCAAGAGACAGGTAAATACAGAGAATCGTAACAAACCAGAGAAGAAACTCATAAATAGAAACTTCCACCAGAAGAAGTGCCAGAGTTGGAAAATTTGAACTATACTTGACAAATTGCTGGAGACTCAATCTGTTCAAGTCTGACTGATTAAAAACTATGGGGATGGGGTATGCAATTCAATCATGGGCAAGGGAAACATTTTGTGAGCTTTACCTTCTGAAGCTTTACTAGTTTCTCACAGTGAATATCAGAGGAAAATCCCTGGTGCTTTTAATTGGTAAGACGAAAGGGAGCCATTTTGAAACATACCAGAACATTCTGTTCTTTTTAACAAGGTTGACCCACAGGATAAGCTTTCACCTGAGCTTAGCCAAATGAGGTTTTACCAGAGCCTAAATGACCTGGGGAGAAGGGGAATACCCAACTCTAGACAGCTGTAACCTTCCTTGTGGAAAAAAGAGAATGTTTAACTCCTGTGTACTTGAATCATCCTGTCCTGCTAAGGGTAAAGTCAGGGAGACAGAAACTAAGAATTGTGAACTTCACAGTTCAGAGACACAGGTTCACTGAAAGACTGAGATACAATCATAGGAAGATAGAATGCTTCCTCTCTCATACGTTTCCATCACATTACTAAAAGTCTACTTACAGTGGTTCCTTTTATTCAGTGTACAATATCTGTATATCAAGGAAAAACTACAAGGCATACTGAAGGCAAAGAAATCATTATTTGAAGATGCAAAGCAGAAATCATAACCAGACTCAGATATGGCAGAGATTTTGGAATCATCAGGCAAGGGATTAAAAAAAAAAAAAAAAAACTATGATAAATATGCTGAGTGCTAATGGATAAAGTAGATGTCATGCAAGGCCACTACAGATGGTTATGTAAGCAGAGAGATAGAAATTTCAATAAAGAATGAAAAAGAAGTGCTAGATCAACAGAACTGTGACAGAAATGAAGAATGTCTTTGATGGACTTACTAATAGCTTTATTCAGCTTTATCCAAGAGCTGAGGGACAGCTACAAATAGTATAAAATACATGTAATTGGAATACAAGAAAGGGAAGAAACAGAAAAAGGGACAGAAGAAATATTGAAACAATAATAACTGAGAATTTATATCAAGCACAGATCCAGGAAGTTTAGAAAACACCAAAAGGATAAATGCCAAACAATGACACTTAGTCACATCATATTCAAACTACAGAAAAACAAAGATTAAAGAAAAAATCCTGAAAGAAGCCAGAGTGGGGGGAAGTTTTACCTATAAAGAAGCAAAGATAAGAAAAAGATTTGACTTCTCTCAAAAGAAGAGAAGAAACCACACAAGAAAGAAGAAAGGGCTTCCCAGGTGACTCAGATGATAAAGAACCTGCCCACAGTTCAGGATATCTGGGTTCAATTCCTAGATCAGGAGGATTCCCCCAGAGAAGGGAATGACAACCCCTCCAGTATTTTTGCCTGAAGAATTCCATGGACAGAGGAACCTGTCAGGCTATTGTCCATGGGATTGCAAAGAGTTGGATATAACTGAGTGACTAATATACACACATTCTCTCAGGAACCAGGCAAGAAAGAAGAAAGTGGAATAAAATATTTAAAGCACTGAGAGAAAAAAAATCCACTAACCAAGAATTCTGTGCCCTGCAGTGTTATCCTTCAGAACTGAAGGAAAAATAGACTTTCTCTCAGACAAAAATGGGAAACATATGGCCAGTAAATCATCCCTGTTAAAAGAAATCCTTTAGATAGAAGGCAACAAATATATGTCACAAACTTGGGTCTACATAAAGAAAGGAAAAAAATAACAGCAACATGTTTCCAATTTTGTATACTCATTACAGGTGAAATAAATAATAGCAATGACACAAGGAATGAGAGGAAAGAATGAGGAATATTTTGTTATTATAAAGTACTCATATTACCCTTGAGGCAATATAGAGTTATTTGAAAGTGAACTTGGGTTTGTTGTAAAAGAATATTGTAGACTCTAAAGCAGCCACTAAAATTTTCTTAAAACAAAAATAACTGCTATACTAAGAGACAAGAGTAAAATGAAATTACACAAAATGCCCTATTAAAGCAACAAAATGCAGAAAAAGACTGGAAGAAAAATATGAAGAATAAAGGCAACAAATAAATAACAGAAATAGATATAGTAAGTCCATTCTGAAGGAGATCAGCCCTGGGATTTCTTTGGAAGGAATGATGCACAAGCTGAAACTCTAGTACTTTGGCCACCTCATGCGAAGAGTTGACTCATTGGAAAAGACTCTGATGCTGGGAGCGATTGGGGGCAGGAGGAGAAGGGGACGACAGAGGATGAGATGGCTGGATAGCATTACTGACTCGATGGATGTGAGTCTGGGTGAACTCTGGGAGTTGGTGATGGACAGGGAGGCCTGGCGTGCTGCGATTCATGGGGTCGCCACGAGTTGGACACGACTGAGCGACTGAACTGAACTGAAGTATTAATCTAACCATGCTGTGCTTAGTCGCTCAGTTGTGTCTGACTCTTTGGGACCCCATGGACTGTAGCCCACCAGGCTCCTCTGTCCATGAGGGATAGAAGTGGGGTCTCCTGCATTGCAGGCGGATTCTTTACCAGCTGGGCTACCTGAGAAGCCCCAGTCTGACCATATCAACAGTCATTTTAAACATCAGTTCACTAATTAAAACATAAAGGTTGTCAGAATAGATAAAAAACTAAATCTGTGTGTTGTCTACAAGGAACTCACTTTAAATAGAAACATACTGAAGTAAATGAAGGAGAAACATACTGAGTTAACATTATTCAAAAGACAGTAGGAATAGCTCTATCAATTTCAGACAGAAGACTTCATAGCAAGTAAAATTATCAGAGATAAAGAGGGGGATTGCATTGTGATTAAGGGATCAGTTCCCTAAGAAGATATAACAATATTTAATATGTATGCACCTATCAAAAATATGTGAGGCAAAAACTAATAGAACAGTAAAGAGAAATAAATGAATCCACTATCATAGTTGGAGATCTCAAATTCCTCTATTAGAAATGGATTAATTCAGCAAG
This sequence comes from Bos indicus x Bos taurus, assembly GCF_003369695.1. Taxonomy (NCBI): domain Eukaryota; kingdom Metazoa; phylum Chordata; class Mammalia; order Artiodactyla; family Bovidae; genus Bos; species Bos indicus x Bos taurus. The sequence continues at coordinate 67,731,899 of NC_040090.1, forward strand.
CAGGTTTGATAGGACATAGTTGAACTCAATAACACTATCAATCAACTAGACATAATTGATATCAATTGATTTCTTCATCCAACAACAGCAGAAAACATGTTTTTCTTAAGCTCACATGGAACATTCACATTCTGAGCCATAAGATACATCTTAACAAATTTAAAATAATGAAAATCACATGATGTCAGCTCTCAGACCTCTATGGAATTACACTAGAAATCAATTTCCAAATCAAATCAACTTGAAAATCTCCAAATGCTTGAAGATTCAACAAAACACTTCTAAATAACACATGAGACAAATGAAAACTCTCAAGAGAAATTTTAAAATATTTAAACTAAATGAATATGAAAATGCAACTTATCCAAATTTGTGGGATGCAAATAAAGCAGAGCATAGAGCAAATACATAGTATTGAATACAATGTATATATTAGAAAGGAAGAAAGATCTAAAATTAATAATCTAAGCCTTTAGTTTAGGAATCCATGAAATGAGGAGCTTATTAAATCCAGAGTTAGTATAAAAAATAAAAATTAGATAAAAAATTTAAATAAAAAATGAAATTGTAAAAAGGAAATCAATAGAGAATAATCAACAAAACCAAAATCTAGTCCTTTGAAATTATCAATAAAATAGATAAGGCTCTATCCAGGCTAAGAAGAAAAAGAGAGAGAATACAAATTATTTATATCGGAAATGAAAATGGAAGCATCACACAGTTCCATGGAAATTAAAAGGATAATACAGAAATACTATGCAAATTTCTATATTTGCATATTTGATAAGTGGTTCATTTCATAATGGATCAGTTCTTTAAACTTCAATTAGAAGAAATATGAAATCTATATGTATTAAAGATATAATGAATAATCTTTGAAAACAGAAAGCACCAAGCCCACCCAGATAAGTAACTGATAAATCCACCAAACATTTAACGGAAAAAAAAAACAATTCTCTACACTCTTGCAGGAGACAGAAGTAGAGAGAATACTATCTAATTCATTCCATGAAGCTGAAGTTCACTAACACCTCCGTATCAGAACTATACAAAAACATTACCAGAAAACTGTAGACCAATATCTCTCATGTTCACACATGCAAAAATCCTCAACAAAATATTAGCAAATTAAATATAAGAATGTATGGCAAGAATTACACACCCCAACCAAGTAGAATTTATAACAGGTATGTAAGCCAGGTTCAACATTTCAAAATCAATTAAAAGGCTACATACAAAGGGAAAAAAATTACATGTTCATATCAATAGATGCAAAAAAAATATTTGACAAAACCCAATATTATTCATGATAAAACTCTCAGCAAATGAGAAATGGAGAGAAATTTTCTCAACTTGACAAAAAAATATCTATAAACCCTTACAGCTAACATCATACTGGTGCAAAAAAGATTCTTTCCTTCTGAGACCAGGAACAAGGGATGCACAGCCCCTATCACCACCCTGTTTCAACATTGTACTGGAAGTCCCAGCTATATGAAATAAGAGAGGAGAAATAAATTAAAAATTATATGGATTAGAAATGAAATAAATCTATCTTTGTTCATAGATGAGAAAACTGTCTATGGAGAAAATAGAAAAGAATTGACCAAAAAACTCCTGAAACTAATCAGCAATTATAGCAAAGTGGCAGGATACAAGGTTATCTCACAAAAGCCAAACCCTTCCCTATTTACCAGTAATAAACAAATGGAATTCAAAATTAAAAACACCATACTTACACTGACACCTAAAAAATGAAATACTTATGTATAAATATTTTTAAAACATACAAGAATATATATGTAAAGTATATATATACATATGTAGTTAGATTTGTGAGGAAAACTAAAGAACTCTGATAAAATACATCAAAATAGAACTAAATAAATGGAGAGATATTCCATGTTTATGAGTAGGATAACTCAATATTGCCAAGATGTCAGTTCCTCCTGAGTTGAACTACAGATTCAATGCATTCCCAATCAAAATCCCAGCAAGTTATTGCTGACCAACAAAATGATTCTAAAGTTTCTATGGAGAGGGAAAAGGCCCAGAATAGTCAATACAATACTGAAGGAGACAAAAAGCTTTGGAAGATTGACACTACCCAACTTTAAGATTTACTATAAAGCTACAGTCATCAGGATAATAAGTTATAAAAGAAAAAAAACAATAAGCAACTTAAAAGTCAATCATAAGGCTACAAATAACCGATTTAAAAATTGGCCAATCCCTTAAGAGATATTTCTTTAATGAAGATGTACAAGTAGCAATTAAGTATATGAAAAGATGATCCACATCATATACCATCAAGGGAATGCAAATTGAAATTATTGATACAATGAGATTACCATACACCCATTTGTTGTTTTTTATTCACCAAATCGTGTTTGACTCTTTTGCAACTAGCCTAAATCCAGAACACTGACACTAAAAATACTAGTTAGATTTGTGAGGAAAACTAAAGAACTCTGATGTTGCACAACAGGAACTCTCACTTATTGCTCTTGGGACTACAAAATGGTACTATCTCTTTGGAATACACTTTGGTGGTTTCTTACATAAATAAAACATAATCTTGACACACACTGATCCCGCAAGCATATTCCTTGGTGTTTACTCAAAGAAGTTGAAAATGTATGTTCACACATAAGCCTGCACATGGATGATTATAGCAGCCTCTTTCATAATTGGCAAGCTGTAGATGCAACCAAGCTGTCCTTCTGCAGGCGAATGGATAATAAGCTGTACTTAATTCAGACAATTGAGAGTTAGTGCCAAAAATATATGAATTGTAAAGCCATGACAAGATGTGGAGAAACCTTAAAGGCTTATTACTAACTGAATGATGTCTATCTGAAAAGGCTACATACTGAAAATTCCAACTGCATGACGTTCTTGATAAATCAAAAGTATGGAGATAGTAAAAAGAGAAGTGGTTGCCAGGGTTTGCCAGGTTTTGGAGGGAGGGATGAATAAGTAGAGCATAGAGGACATTTAGTGCAGTGAAACTACTTTATATGGTCCTATAAATGTGGATGCATGTTGTTATGAATTTGTTAAAACTTACAGAACATGCAACATCTAGTGAGCCCTGTGAATGTGGGATAATGATGTGTCAAGGTAGGTTCATCAGTTATAACAAATGTACCTCTTTGATAAGGGATGCTGATAATGGGGAAGGCTATGCAAGTGTTGAGGCAGGAAGTATATGACAAATCAAGGTACCTTCACTTGGTTTTGCTGTGAACTTAAAAATGTTTTGAAAAAATAATGTGTTAATAAGGAAATACTTCAAGTCATGCATTTAATATGATCAGCACTTTTTAAAAATATAAGTTACATCTTAAAAAAATTTAAATGTATCATGCAATATGTATGTAATAAACACTTTGTAATGAATCCCTCAAAATGAGACATTTTTAAAAGAGGATACCAGGAAATATCATTAGAAAATATACAAACAACAACAAAAAAATGTGAATACATGACAAGGAAATTAATCTATACAATGGAAACCTGACTCATTCAAAATGTGTTTTTCAATACAATTAAACTAGCTTCCCTGGTGGCTCAGAGGTTAAAGCATCTGACTGGAATGCGGGAGACGGGGGTTCAATCCCTGGGTTGGCAATATCCCCTGGAGAGAAGAAAAATGGCAACCCACTCCAGTATTCTTGCCTGGAGAATCCCATGGAGGGAGGAGCCTGGTAGGGGTCACAAAGAGTTGGACACAACTGAGCGACTTCACTCTCACTTTTTCTTTCACATTTTCAAAGAGTTCGAATGAAACAAAATAATCTAGAAGAATATACTGTTAAATATAAAAGAGGAAGTGTCCTACATGTGGAAAATTTAGTATCAGCCTAAAGCATGCTGTTTCCATGGAGCAATACATAGAAGAAGAATGAGTGAATTTCATTTACTGTAAATTAATTCAGACAATTAAAGGACTTGTGCTCTGTCTAAATAATGTCAAATTAACAGTTATAGACAGTTAATTCAAGTAACCAGATGTTTAATCTCTTATATTAAAATCCATATTTTCCTCCCCATAGAGTTCAAATACGGTATTTGTGGACAATTCCATAAATATAGAATAACTAGGAGTACTTCTAGGAAAACTTTTAGATAATCTAGTAGACCTTCACCCCATAAAAATAATCATGTACCAAACTTTTTATATTAGTACTTCAGGGGGTTCAGGAAGCTCTTGAAATACATCTAAATTAAGAACCTATGTTGGGGGGTGGTCCCAAGATGGTGGAGGAACAGGAAAAGAGACCACTTTCTCCCTTGCAAATTCATCAAAAGATCATCTGTATCTGGAGCAACTCCCATAGAACAACTTCTGATCACTGGCATAGGATCCCAGATGCACAGAAAGGAAAAAAAAAATCTCCTCAGAATGAGGTAGGGCAAAGGATAAAGATGAAGAGGGAGACAAAGGATTTGGGGAATGAAAACTGTCTCCTGGGGAGGGAGTCGTAAAGAAGGAGAAGTTTCCACACAGTAGGAGACCTTCTCACAGCGAGGTCAGTGGGGACTTAAGGAACCTTAAGAGGAAGCATAACTGAGAAAATTCACCACAGAAATCATGCTGAATGGCAATTACCAGCTGAGAAGCTGCTTACATGTCCACGTCCACCTGAAGCAAGTGGGGGCTGGATGTGGAGGTGTGGGCTGCATCTTCAGTCCTCAGGGGAAGGACTGGGTTTGAACGCCATGAGGACACTCTGAGGGAGCTAATGGGACTTAGCACAGACAGAATGGGGGAAACCGTGGACTTGACAGAGAAACAAAGATTTCCCACGGAAAGGCCCTAACACCACACTCTGACTCCTGGCCTGCTCACAGAACAAAGGACTGTGCACTAGTGAATACTGAAGGGGAATGATCCAGCTGCCATTTATGGCCCCTGAGACAGAGAGGCAGGTGTGTGACAGCTGGAGGCAGAAGGCAAGGAGTTGCTGCAATCAGCTCCAGAGACTGCATCTGCAGCCAAGCTGTGAGTGGACTGCCAGTCACTACCCACGTCTTCCTGGGATCTTGGATGGCTCAGATCTTCCAGGAGTGTCACAGCCTGAGATCAGCTCCCTGAGGAGACACACGGCCCACCTGCAACTATCTCTTGTGGAACATTCAGGAGACTGAGCAGCTTGGACCTGGAAGGTGCACGCCCGCCTTGGCTGTGGCAACTCCCATGTGGTCCAGCCACTGCAAGTGCTCCTCACACATGCCAGCAGCATTTGCAGTGTCCTTACCTCTCCACAGCACAGGTGAGCAAGTGGGCCCAAATAAGTGGCCACTTTTGCTTCCTCGTGTCAGGGCAGAGGTCAGACACTGAAGAGAGACTCGCAACCAGAGGTGGCCAACATGAGCAAAGAAAAGAAAGGAGAACTGTCCCAGAAATGCAAGGTACAACAGATTCAAATCCTGCAGTTAAACTGAGACTGTGCACTTTAGGGGCAACTGGAGACTTCAAAAACACATACAAGCCAGAGAAGGGAATATCTGAGACTGATCTGACTCCACACTGCCCACAAGAGATCCAAAGACCTTCCTGGGTATATTGGAGGACCTTCTGAGGAGGCAACTAGATTGGAGCAGGAAAAAGAAGGAACATTCATCTCACTACCACCATATATAATTACATACTCTCCACCTCCTATAAATTTTTTTCTTTATTATTTTTTATTTCTATTAATTTTTATGAATTTTATTTTATATTACTTTCTTCCCCCTTTTTTTCTTTTTTCTCCTCATACTCTCTTAATATAGTTCTTTATATTTTTTATAGCCTACTTTTAAAAATATAGCCTACTTTTACAGTATACTAACGCATATATATGGAATTTAGAAAGATGGTAACAATAACCCGGTGTATGAGACAGCAAAAGAGACACTGATGTATAGAACAGTCTTATGGACTCTGTGGGAGAGGGAGAGGGTGGGAAGATTTGGGAGAATGGCATTGAAACATGTAAAATATCATGTAAGAAACGATTGCCAGTCCAGGTTCGATGCATGATACTGGATGCTTGGGGCTAGTGCACTGGGATGACCCAGACGGATGGTATGGGGAGGGAGGAGGGTTCAGGATGGGGAACATGTGTATACCTGTGGTGGATTCATTTTGATATTTGGCAAAACTAATACAATTATGTAAAATTTAAAAATAAAATAAAATTAAAAGTTTAAAAAAAGTACATTATTTTTAAAATAAATTCCATATTTTTCTATTTCTGTGTTTGATTCTGTGTTTTTATATTGTACTTTTGCTGGTGCTAATGGTAAAGAACCTGCCTGCCAATGCAACAGATGTAAGAGACATGAGTTTAATTCCTGGGTTTGGAAGATCCCTTGAAATGGGCATGGCAATCTATTCCAGTACTTTTGCATGGAGAATCTCATGGACAGAGGAGTCTGGTGGGCTATGGTCCACAGGGTCTCAAGAAGTCAGATACAACTGAAGCAACTTAGCATGTACTTTTGAGAGTCTAATTTTCCTTCTTTTTAAATTTTCACTTCTTGATGTCTTCTTATTAATTTTGTATCTTTAAGAGTCTAATTTTTAGTATCCATTTTCACTTAGGGATTTGATTATTGATCTGATTGCTCTCTTCCTTTATAACTCTTCCTTTTGTCCTCCTTGTCACTTCTCTGTCCTTCCTCCCTCTTCTCTTCTCTATATAACACTGTTAATCTCTTTGTGTGTTCCTGGATGTGGAGAGTTGTTTCACCACTAACCTAGGGATTTTTTCCTCTGTGATGTGTGGGCTGAGAAGTCTTGATGCTACTGTAAGAGGTCGGTACTGAAACCCAGAGGCAGAAGGCTCAACTGCAAGACTCCTGATCCCAGGGAACATTAATAGATGAAAGATCACCCAAAAGCCTCCATACATATACTAAGATCAACCTCTTCTAAGAGCCAGCAAGCTCAAGTGCAAGACACTATACACTAATCCTCCAGCAAAACAGGAATACAACTCTGAATATTAATAGACAGGCTGCCCAAAGTCATACCAAACCCATAGACACCCCAATGAATATAGTAAATTCAATGCTATAAAATTAATACACATAAATCCTCTGCATTCCTAAGCATTAACAATGAATAATCAGAAAGAGAAATTAAGGAAACAGTCCCATTCACTTTTGTGACAACAGCAAAAAATAAAATACTTAGGAACAAACGTACCTAAAGAGACAAAAGACCAATATACAGAAAACTATAAAACACTGATGAAAGAAATCAAAGATGACACAAATAGATGGAGAGATATACTATTTTTTCGATTGGAAGAATCAACATGGTCAAAATGAGTATACTACCAAAAGCAATCTATTGACTCAATGCAATCCTTATCAAACTATCAATGGTGTTTTTCACAGAACTAGAACAAATAATTTCACAGTTTGTATGGAAACACTAAAGACTATGAATATCTAAAGCAATCTTGAGAAAGAAGAGTGAGACTAGAGGAATAAACCTTCCCAACTTCAGACTACACTACAAAGCTACAGTCATCAAGACAGTGTGGTACTGGCACAAAGACAAAAATATAGATCAATGCAAGAAATTAGAAAGCCCAGAGATAAATACATGCTCCTGTAGACATCTTATCTTTTCCAAATGAGGTAAAAATATACAATGGATAAAAGACAGTCTTCAATAAGTGGTTCTGGGAAAACTGATCAACTACATGTAAAAGAATAAAACTAGAATACTATCTAACACCATACACAAAAATGAACTTGAAATGGATTAAATACCTAAATGTAAGAGCAGAAACTATAAAACTCTTAGAGGAAAACATAGGCAAAACACTCTCTGACATAATTCACACAAAATCTTCTATGACCCACTTCCCAGAGAATTGGAAGTAAAAACAAAATAAACAAATGGGACCTAATTAAACTTAAAAGCTTTTGCACAATTAAGGAAACTATAAACGTGGTAAACGGAGAAGGCAATGGCAACCCACTCCAGTTCTCTTGCCTGGAAAATCCCCGAGCCTGGTAGGCTGCAGTCCATGGGGTTGCTAAGAGTCAGACACAGCTGAGCGACTTCACTTTCACATTTCACTTTCATGCACTGGAGAAGGAAATGGCAACCCACTCCAGTGTTCTTGCCTGGAGAATTCCAGGGACGGAGAAGCCTGGTGGGCTACCGTCTATGGGGTCGCACAGAGTCGGACACGACTGACGTGACTCAGCAGCAGCAGCAGCAGCAAACATAGTAAAAAGACAGTCCTTAGAATGGGAGAAAATAATAGCAAGCAAAACAACTGACAAAGAATTTATCTCCACAATATATAAACAGCTCATGCAACTCAATACCTGAAAAATGAACAACCCAATCAAAAAGTGGGCAGAAGACCTAAACAGACATTTCTCAAAAGAAGACATACAGATGGCAAATAAACACATGAAAAGATGCTCAGCATTGCTCATCATTGCTGCTAAGTCTGCTGCTAAGTCACTTCAGTCATGTCCGACTCTGTGCGACCCCAGAGATGGCAGTTCACCAGGCTCCACCGTCCCTGGGATTCTCCAGGCAAGAACACTGGAGTGGGTTGCCATTTCCTTCTCCAATGCATGAAAGTGAAAAGTGAAAGTGAAGTCGCTCAGTCGTGCCCGACTCCCAGCGACCCCATGGACTGCAGCCTACCAGGCTCCTCCGTCCATGGGATTTTCCAGGCAAAAGTACTGGAGTGGGGTGCCATCGCCTTCTCCATGCTCATCATTAGAGAAACGCAAATAAAAACCACAAGGGAGTATCATCTCACACCATTCAGAAAGACCATCTCAAAAAGTTTACAAATGCTGGATAGGGAGTTGAGAAAAGGGGATGCAAACTGATATAAACACTATGGAGACCACTATGGAGATTCCTTAAAAAAAAAAATCTAGGAATAAAACTACCGTAAGACCCAATAGTCCCACTGTTGGACATATATGCCACGGAAACCCAACTGAAAAAACACATGTATCCCAATGTCCATTGCAGCACGATTACAATAGCTAGCACATGGAAGCAACCTAGATGTCCATAGCTAGATGAATGGATAAGGAAGTTGTGGTACATATATGTAATGTAATATTATCCAGCTATAAAAAGGAACACATTTGAGTCAGTTCTAGTGAGGTGGATGAAGACAGAGTCTATTATACAGAGTGAAGTAAGTCAGAAAGAGAAAGACAAATACTGTATATTAACTCATGTATACAGAATCTAAAAAGATGGTACCAATGATCTTACATACATACAGGGCAGCAAAGGAGACACACACATAAAGAACAGAGTTTTGGACTCAGTGGGAGGAGAAGGTGGGATGATTTGAGAGTGTAGCATTGAAACATATACATTACCATATGTAAAACAGATAACCAATGGAAGTTGTATGATGCAGGGCACCCAAAGCTGGTGCTGTGTGACAACCTGGAGGGACAGAGTGGGAAGGGAGGTGGGAGGAGGGCTCAGGATGAAGTAGACACATGTCTACCTATGGCCAATTCATACTGATTCATGGCAAAAACCATCACAATATTGTAAAGCAATTATCCTCCAATTAAAATAAATTAAAAAATAAAGGGCTTGTAAGATTAAAAAATTAAAAAATAAAATAAAATAAAAAAGGAAAGAAAGAAAAAATAATAAAGTGATTCAGAAGAAAATAAATAAATAAATAAAAATAAAGGGCTCACCAAAGTGGTATGAATGAATTCTATCAGGGTCCCATTACATCTCTTGGAGAGGTGGTTGGGACTTTTGCAATAAATGTGGAACAGTATAAAAAAAAAACAAAAGGAACCTATGATAAATGTAGTCAATTAATGTATGATATCTGGTAACTGATATAATGTTTTGACAAAAAACCAAGCATAACCAGCTATTAATCTATTAGCCATAATTGCAAGGCTCAATATGGCAAAGAAAGTAGTAATAAAATATCTATATTCAAATAAAAATATGATATCTCTCATAAATCAAAAGGACTGTGGTGTTTCTAAGAAACAATTTCTTTTTTGGATTATTTCTGAAAACATCTTAAACATCTCCAGTTTTTTTCTGCATTTTCCCACAGCACATTTTAAGAAAATGTATGAAGCTTCTTTTCATCAACATTGAAAAAAAAAATCATTATTTATTCTTACCTTTAATCAAAACACTGTGTAAGTAATATTTTTCCAAAAAGGTATTCTAATCCTTCTAAAAGACAAAACTGGAAATTTTAACATTAAAGAAAATAAATAAATATTCCAAGTGCTATGGAATTTAGGAACTTTTGAAACAAGAAATTTAGTTTAGATCAAACAGTTAAAGTAAAAAAGAGTACACCCTCTCTTTTCCTTGGATAAAGTAGGCCTAAAACTGTCATACTTAAAATATGTCCTCAAACACACAGGAATTTTATAAATCATGTCAGGGAACCCATAACATCAAAATTGTTTTTAAAAATAATATGAAGAATTAATTGTGTTTTTCACTGTGTTAACATTTTTACAAAGAGTGCAAAGGCAATGATGAATAAAACTGCCGGTACCTCAAAAAGGGAGTGTCTCCAAACTGTACCAGATGTCTGCAATTTTCCATTATAATCACGAGAGTATTTACATATATTTTTCTTATGAACCTATGCCTGGCAAAGAGTGTTCAAATATAAAAATTAATCCAACTTCCAACATGTGTCCAATGACATTCTGTCCTAAAATGCTGATTTCATTTTTAGAGTATAAACTTCCAAAGGAGAAAAATTAATTCTAATTTATTGTATAATATTAAATAGATGTGACAAAAGTCCCAAGAACAGGAGACTACTAAATAAATAATTAGAACACTCTTTGAAATTATAAAAAAATTCCATTACTGATTTCTGAAGCTTTTCACAGCCAGAGTCAATTTATTCTCTAATGCTGTTTGCTAAGTGGCTTCAGTTGTGTCTGACTCTTTGCAACTCCGTGGACTGCAGCCCTCCAGGTTCCTCTGTCCATGGGTTTCTCCAGGCAAAAATACTGGAGTGGGTTGCCATTTCCTCCTCGAGGGGATCTTCCTGACACAAGAATAGAATGCATGTTTCTTACATCTCCTGTACTGGTAGGTATTTTTTTTTTTCCAGTTTTCTAATTTTTTTTTAATTAAAAAAATTATTTATTTACTTTTTTACTTTACAATATTGTATTGGTTTTGCCATACATTGACATGAATCTGCCACAGGTGTACATGGGTTCCTCATCCTGAAGACCCCTCCCACCTCCCTCCCCATCCCATCCCTCTGGGTCATCCCAGTGCACCAGCCCCAAGCACCCTGTACCATGCATTGAACCTGGACTGGCGATTCATTTCACATGTGATAATTTACATGTTTCAATGCCATTCTCTGACATCATCCCACCCTCGCCCTCTCCCACAGAGTCCAAAAGACTGTTCTATACATCTGTGTCTCTTTTGCTGTCTCACATACAGGGTTATCATTTCCATCTTTCTAAATTCCATATATATGTGTTAGTATACTGTATTGGTATTTTTCTTTCCGGTTTATTTCACTCTGTATAATAGGCTCCAGTTTCATCCACCTCATTAGAACTGATTCAAATGTATTCTTTGTAATGGCTGAGTAATATTCCATTGTGTATATGTACCACAGCTTTCTTATTCATTCGTCTGCTGATGGACATCTAGGTTGCTTACATGTCCTGGCTATTATAAACAGTGCTGTGATGAACACTGGGGTACACGTGTCACCTAAAGAAATAAAAGACCTATATATAGAACACTATAAAACACTGGTGAAAGAAATCAAAAAGGACACAAATAGATGGAGAAATATATCGCTTTCATGGATCAGAAGAATCAATATAGTGAAAACGAATATACTACCCAAAACAATCTATAGATTCAATGCAATCCCTATCAAGCTACCAATGGTAGTTTTCAAATAACTAGAAAAAATAATTTCACAATATGTATGGAAATACAAAAAACCTTGAATAGCCAAAGCAATCTTGAGAAAGAAGAATGGAACTGGAGGAATCAACCTGCCTGACTTCAGTTTCTAATACAAAGCCACAGTAATCAAGACAGTATGGTACTGGCATAAAAACAGAAGTATAGATCAATGTAACAAAATAGAAAGCCCAGAGATAAATCCACGCACCTATGGATACCTTATCTTTGACAAAGGAGGCAAGAATATACAATGGAGAAAAGACAATCTCTTTAACAAGTGGTGCTGGGAAAACTGGTCAACCACTTATAAAATAATGAAATTAGAACACTTTCTAACACCATACACAAAAATAAACTCAACATGGATTAAAGATCTGAACATAAGACCAGAAACTATAAAACTCCTCAGTTAGTTCAGTTCAGTTCAGTCACTCAGTCGTGTCCGACTCTGCAACCCCAGGAATCGCAGCATACCAGGCCTCCCTGTCCACCACCAACTCCCGGAGTTCATTCAGGCTCACATCCATCGAGTCAGTGATGCCATCCAGACATCTCATCCTCTGTCGTCCCCTTCTCCTCCTGACCCCAATCCCTCCCAGCATCAGAGTCTTTTCCAATGAGTCAACTCTTCGCATGAGGTGGCCAAAGTACTAGAGTTTCAGCTTTACCATCATTCCTTCCAAAGAAATCCCAGGGTTGATCTCCTTCAGAATGGACTGGTTGCATCTCCTTGCAGTCCAAGGGACTCTCAAGAGTCTTCTCCAGCACCACAGTTCAAAGGCATCAATTCTTTGGCGCTCAGCCTTCTTCACAGTCCAACTCTCACATCCATATATGACCACTGGAAAAACCATAGTCTTGACTAGACAGACCTTTGTTGGCAAAGTAATGTCTCTGCTTTTGAATATGCTATCTAGGTTTATCATAACTTTCCTTCCAAGGAGTAAGCATCTTTTAATTTCATGGCTGCAGTCAACATCTGCAGTGATTTTGGAGCCTAAAAAAATAAAGTTTGACACTGTTTCCACTGTTTCCCCATCTATTTCCCATGAAGTGATGGGATCAGATGCCATGATCTTCATTTTCTGAATGTTGAGCTTTAAGCCAACTTGTTCACTCTCCTCTTTCACTTTCATCAATAGGCCTTTTAGTTCCTCTTCACTTTCTGCCATAAGGGTGGTGTCATCTGCATATCTGAGGTTATTGATATTTCTCCCAGCAATCTTGATTCCAGCTTGTGCTTCTTCCAGCCCAGCATTTCTCATGATGTACTCTGCATATAAGTTAAATAAGCAGGGTGACAATATACACCCTTGATGTACTCCTTTTCCTATTTGGAACCAATCTGTTGTTCCATGTCCAGTTCTAACTGTTGCCTCATAGGCAAAACACTCTCCAACATAAATCACAACAGGAACCTCTATGACCCACTTCCCAGTATATTGGGAAAAAAAAGCAAAAATAAACAAATGGGGCCTAATTAAAATTAAAAGCTTCTGCACAACAAAGGAAACTATAAGCAAGGTGAAAAGACAGCCTTCAGAATGGGAGAAAATAATAGCAAATGAAGCAATGGACAAAGAATTGATCTCAAAAATATACAAGCAACTCCTGCAGCTCAAATCCTGAAAAATAAATAACCCAATCAAAAAGTGGGCCAAAGAACCAAACAGACATTTCTCCAAAAAGACATACAGATCGCTATGAAACATATGAAAAGATGCTCAACATCACTCATTATCAGAGAAATTTAAATCAAAACCACAATGAGGTACCATTTCACGCCAGTTAGAATGGCTGCTATCTGAAAGTGTACAAGCAATAAATGCTGGAGAGGGTGTGGAGAAACTTACAAAGTTGGTGGGAATGCAAACTAGTACAGCCACTATGGTGAACAGTGTGGAGATACTTTAAATAATTGGAAGTAGAACTGCCATATGACCCAGCAATCCCACTGATGAGCATACACATCGAGGCAGGTATATTCTTAACCACAATATCCAGTTGTCTCAGTTCAGTTGTACTTCCTCCCTATCTTGATTCAATCTAACTTTGATGCTTAGTGAACTGTCTCTAGAGAAACAATAATATAGTAGTTCTTTGTATTACATTTCAGCTTACAGGATCTATTATGGCATTGCATTGTACCAAAATATAAAAGCAAGGCCACCAGTAATCCTATAGGATTTCCCATGGAGGCCAGTACATTTCTATTTACACTAAAGTATTTCTCTTGTAACTTTCTCAAAGTCAATTTGGATTTAATCATAACCAAAATTCCATTACAGACAAAACCATGAACCTTTCAACAGGGTTCATTTTAAACTAGCATATATTTCAGGCCCTGGTGGAAATTGTAACTAACTCCAAATGCAATAGAGGCTTTTATTTCTAGAGTAGCTAGATTGAAATTGCTGTGCTGTGTCCTTAATTGCTCAGTTCACGTCCAATTCTTGGCGATCTCATGGACTGTAGCCTGCCAGGCTCCTCTGTCCATGGGGATTCTCCAGGCAAGAATACTGGAGTGAGTTGCCATGTCCACCTCCAGGGGATCTTCCCAACCCAAGGATTGAACCCAGGTCTCCTGCATTGCAGGTGAATTCTTTACCATCTAAGCCACCAAGAAATTGCTAGATACCACTCAAATGAAGATTTGTGACTTTCCAGACTTATTTTCAGAGTTGTTTTAGGTTCACAGTAAAACTGAGTGGAAGACACAAAGATTTTCCTCATGTCGCCTGCCCCATGGATGCAGAGCATCCCCTGTTATTAGCATCCACTACCAAAGTGGTATATTTGTTATAACTGATGAACCTATATTGACACATCATAATAACTCACATCCATAGTTTCCATTACCATTCATTCTTGGCGTTGTGCATTCTATCGGTTTTGACAAATGCATAATTACATAGGCAATGATTATCATATCATACAAAGTAAATACTCTAAATACCCTTTGTGCTCTACCTATTTATCACTCCCTCCACCTCCCACCACCAAGCACTGGCAACCATTACTCTTTTTATTGTCTCCATAGCTTTGCTTTTTCCAGAATGTCATGCAGTTGGAATTGTTCAGTATGTAGCCTTTTCAGATAGACATCCTTCAGTTAGTAATACGTCTTTTTAAGGTTTCTCCATGTCTTGTCATG
Organism: Bos indicus x Bos taurus; assembly: GCF_003369695.1. Taxonomy (NCBI): domain Eukaryota; kingdom Metazoa; phylum Chordata; class Mammalia; order Artiodactyla; family Bovidae; genus Bos; species Bos indicus x Bos taurus. The sequence goes on from NC_040090.1 coordinate 67,747,006, forward strand.
ACTTTACAATTCATATCTTTTTGGTACTAACACTCAATTGTCTGAATTAAATACTACAGTTTATGGTCCATTCACCTGCAGAATGACATCTTGGTTGCTTCTACATTTTGCCAATTATGAAAGAGGCTGCTATAAACATCCATGTGCAGGCTTATGTGTGAATATACATTTTCAACTCCTTTGGGTAAACACCAGGGAATGTGATTGCAGGATCAGTGTGTGTCAAGATTATATTTATTTATGTAAGAAACCACCAAAGTGTCTTCCAAAGAGACAGTACCATTTTACATTCCCACTAGCAATAGGTGAGAACAGAATTTTTAAAATAAAAATTCTTATTATTGGTACTTCCCTACAAGTCCAGCGGTTAAGACTTCACCTTCCAGTTCCAGGGGTGAGAGCTGGATTCCTGGTTGGGGAGCTAAATCTTATGTGCCTTGTGGCCAAAAAATCAAAACATAAAACAAACAATATTGTAACAAATTCAATAAAGACTTTAAAAATGATCCACCTCAAAAAAAAAAAAAAAGATTCTGATTACGTATTTCATCTAAATAGCAAAGGAGACAAGGAAGTTGCCAAGGGTAGGGAAGGTACTAGAAAATGACAAAGGGCCTCTATTATACATTACTATAAAACTAGAGTCTGGTCACTAGTTTGACAATTATAGACAATTGGGTAAAATTGTCTTTAATTTCTTATAAGCACTTTTGTAAGGACATTTACAACACAGTACACCACAATTGTCAGATAATAATATAAAGATGACATAGTTAATGTGAAATTTTTCCTTAGAGAATAAAAAGCATTTTTCTAATTGAGCATTAGGCTCTTTATATTACCAACTCTAGCTAAATAATGGAAACTGAAGTAACCAGAATTATTTTCTTATTCAAGAAAATATTATAAAATCTTTACAGAATAAAAATATACAAGACGGAAAACTATCAAGTTACTCATAGCTATTATAGTTTAACCTAAGATTATTTCTAAGCAATCACATTTAACTGGCAGTGAACACAGGGCCAGAGCTACTTTAAAGAAAGCTAAACAAACTATCCCTTATTTGATCTATACCATCCTTAGAGGAAACCAGTAGTAATTTTTTCACAATATAGAGTGCAACTCTGCAGGACTTTACCTGTATCTCATCCAAAATGGAGACGAGTAATATCCTGAATGTGTTTATCACAAGTTTTCAGTGCTTTCCTTACTGCCAATGACAATCAAAGTATTTACATTTCTATAATGTTCTCTTAATATTCCATCATGTTGACTAAATAAATGTTTAGAATGTATAATCATGTATTATTTTGTTAGTAAACATGTCTATCTGGTAACTCAGAATTGATCACTGAATTCCTTTGGAAAAGTTTGTCTTAATTATTATTTGAGAAGCACTTTAAAAATCAATTTCAGAATGGTTCAAATACCTACATAAATTAATTTTGATATAAAGGGTTTTTAAAAATTGTTTCATAATTCGTAATAAATATCTATCCATCTATTGTTCTAACATGTTTCAAGCACTGAGTTAGGCATTAGTTAAATAAAGATAAACTTTCTTTTCTACACTTATGACTAAGACTATCTTTTATATAAATTTAATATATCCAAAAATTTAATATATCCAAATTTAATATATCCAATGTAAGAATGAAGTCTCAAATAGAGATTTGAGAAAATATCAGATTACTATGACATATTGCCTTGAGTAAAAAATATGTATGATGCCAACTAATATGGAAAACTGGTACAATTATCTAATTTTGAAGATGACTCTGACTCCTTAAATGGCCCCTCTGACTCAAAAAAAATTAAGATGTATAAGCAATTCTATTTTGGATTCCAGAAGCCCAGCTTATTAAGTGACTCAGGTGTCCTCACTGAATCAGACAGTGAAATAATTTTATATCTGATGTCATAAAAGATAAGAAATGATGTTTTTCCTCTGGCTTACTTCACTCTGTATAATAGGCTCCAGTTTCATCCACCCTATTATACAGACTGAAGTAAGCGAGAAGGAAAAACATCAATACAGTATACTAACGCATGTATATGGAATTTAGAAAGATGGTAACAATAACCCGGTGTATGAGACAGCAAAAGAGACACTGGTGTATAGAACAGTCTTATGGACTCTGTGGGAGAGGGAGAGGGTGGGAGGATTTGGGAGAATGACATTGAAACATGTAAAATATCATGTAAGAAACAAGTTGCCAGTCCAGGTTCCATGCACGATACTGGATGCTTGGGGCTAGTGCACTGGGATGATCCAGAGGGATGGTATGGGGAGGGAGGAGGGAGGAGGGTTCAGGATGGGGAACTCATGTATACCTGTGGTGGATTCATTTTGATATTTGGCAAAACTAATATGATTATGTAAAGTTTAAAAATAAAATAAAATTAAAAAAAAAAAAAAGAAATGACACATAAAGCCTATCCATGATATAAGACACTGAGATGACTAGAAAAAGAGTTGCCGTTACTTCTTAAAGTAGTTCATTATGAGAGGGTTACAGGCAGGAAGGCTAGGGGTCCCCAAATGGAAGAAATAGACTGCAAGTGTCAGACTTTATTTATCCTTCTCTATACAAAATTAAAAGGAGGTTTCTTTTAAAATTCTGTGTTGCCATGATGACACCTGGTTCCACGAGAACTTAACTTTTCTCAAACCTTGAGCTAACCAATGCATTTTTCTTATGGGAATGTTTTTCTTAAGCTATGTTAATGAACTATGTATTTACCTTAGAATCTGCCTTTCTTCAAGATCCATGTCAATTGTTTTATGGTGCAGGATGACTCACCTGGTGCCAATACTATCTCAAAATGCATTTTGTGGGTGAGAGACCTGGTGCCACTCTCTGAGTTCTGCTGCTGCTGCTGCTAAGTCGCTTCAGTCGTGTCCGACTCTGTGCGACCCCATAGACGGCAGCCCACCAGGCTCTGCTGTGCTTGGAATTCTCCAGGCAGGAATACTGGAGTGGGTTGCCATTTCCTTCTTCAATGCAGGAAAGTGAAAAGTGAAAGTGAAATCGCTCAGTCATGTCCACTCTTAGTGACCCCATGGACTGCAGCCCACCAGGCTCCTCTGTCCATGGGATTTTCCAGGCAAGAGTACTGGAGTGGGGTGCCATTGCCTTCTCCGCTCTGAGTTCTGAGACATTTCCTTTCTCTAATTAGTAGCTTGCTAATCAAGCTGGTTTTAGAAAAGGCAGAGGAACCAGAGACCAAATTGCCAACATCCGCTGGATCATGGAAAAAGCAAGCGAGTTCCAGAAAAACATCTATTTCTGCTTGATTGACTATGTCAAAGCCTTTGACTGTGTAGATCACAATAAACTGTGGAAACTTCTGAAAGAGATGGGAATACCAGAGCACCTGACCTGCCTCTTGAGAAATTTGTATGCAGGTCAGGAAGCAACAGTTAGAACTGGGCATGGAACAACAGACTGTTTCCAAATAGGAAAAGGAGTACGTTAAGACTGTATATTGTCACCCTGCTTATTTAACTTCTATGCAGAGTACATTATGAGAAACGCTGGACTGGAAGAAGCACAAGCTGGAATCAAGATTGCCGGGAGAAATATCAATAATCTCAGATATGCAGATGACATCACCTTATGGCAGAAAGTGAAGAAGAACTAAAAAGCCTCTTGATGAAGGTGAAAGAGGAGAGTGAAAAAGTTGGCTTAAAACAACATTCAGAAAACAAAGATCATGGCATCTGGTCCCATCACTTCATGGGAAATAGATGGGGAAACAGTGGAAACAGTGTCAGACTTTATTTTTCTGGGTACAAAATCACTGCAGATGTTGACTGCAGCCATGAAATTAAAAGATGCTTACTCCTTGGAAGGAAAGTTTTGACAAACCTAGATAGCATATTGAAAAGCAGAGACATTACTTTGCCAACAAAGGTCTGTCTAGTCAAGGCTATGGTTTTTCCAGTGGTCATATATGGATGTGAGAGTTGGACTGTGAAGAAAGCTGAGCGCTGAAGAATTGATGCCTTTGAACTGTGGTGCTGAAGAAGACTCTTGAGAGTCCCTTGGACTGCAAGGAGATCCAACCAGTCCATTCTGAAGGAGATCAGCCCTGGGATTTCTTTGGAAGGAATGATGCTAAAGCTGAAACTCTAGGACTTTGGCCACCTCATGAGAAGAGTTGACTCATTGGAAAAGACTCTGATGCTGGGAGGGATTGGGGTCAGGAGGAGAAGGGGACGACAGAGGATGAGATGGCTGGATGGCATCACTGACTCGATGGATGTGAGTTGGAGTGAACTCTGGGAGTTGGTGATGGACAGGGAGGCCTGGCATGCTGGGATTCATGGGGTCGAAAATAGTCGGATACGACTGAGCGACTGAACTGAACTGAACTGAATAGGTATATAACTTCTTGCTAAAAACTAGCAAAGGGGCACTGTTTCTGCCCTCTTCTGATGTCTATTTCAGAAGCTTTCTCTATCTCTTTTATACTTTAATAAAACTTTATTACACAAAAGCTGTAAGCAATCAAGCCTTGTCACTGGCCCCAGATTGAATTCCTCTCCTCTGGAGGCCAAGAATCCCAGCGCAGTTCACAACTCAGCAACAACCTTTCAATTAGGAGTCAGAAAACATGGAAAGATATGACCAATGGCTCATTTGTTATAATGTCAAAACATCCTACAAGAAAAAGGATTTCTAATGGAAAGCTGACTCATAACTCTAACCACCAGGGCATTAATTAATAAGGCCATCACTCTGATGTAAGACTTAATGTCTTAGTCAGCTCAAACTGCCGTAACAAAATACCATAGACTAGATGGCTTAAACAACAGAAATTTATTTTACCATAGTTCTGGAGGATGGAAGTTTGAGATCAGAGTGCCAACATGGCTACCCATTGGTTAAACTGCTCTTTCTGTCTTGCAGATAGCTGCATTCTTGCCATGTGGGTCACATGGCAGAGAGAAAGCCCTAGTGTCTGCTGCCTGAAGGCCAGAACAATTTTGTTTTCACTATGTAAGTTCCTTTAAGTGTACTAGTTATATAACTAAACTACACTCTCATGACTTCATTAAACTTTAATTACCTCCTTAAAGATCCAATCTGTAATGCAGTCATATGGGGGGTTAAGTCTTCAGTCTATTAATTTAGGGGATGGGACACAATTCAGCTCATAACACTTAAGAGAACTGAGATCAAGCACATATTACTGCAAAATGAAGTCCACATTAAGACAAGACCTATTTGTCTGGGACTGTTCTAGCTAAACCTAAGACATACCAATAATTATCTTTATGCAAATAAGCTTATCCACACAATTTCAAGAAAGTGTAAATTGGGTTTCAAACATTTCTGATAGATTTCTATAATTGAGAATTACACAATACAATAATAAGGGAACATTTACAAGCATTAAAACAGAAACCTATGTGTTAGTATCATAATAATCACCTAAGCATTAGTTCATGTACAGTTGCTGCTGCTAAGTTGCTTCAGTTGTGTCAGACTCTATGCGACCCCATAGACGGCAGCCCACCAGGCTCCCCTATCCCTGGGATTCTCCAGGCAAGAACACTGGAGTGGGTTGCCATTTCCTTCTCCAATGTATGAAAGTGAAAAGTGAAAGTGAAGTCGCTCAGTCGTGTCCGACTCTTAGCGACCCCATGGACTTCAGCCCACCAGGCTCCTCTGTCCGTAGGATTTTCCAGACAAGAGTACTGGAGTGGGGTGCCATTGCTTCAGTTCAGATCAGATCAGATCAGTTGCTCAGTCGTGTCCTACTCTTTGCGACCCCATGAATCGCAGCACGCTAGGCCTCCCTGTCCATCACCAACTCCTGGAGTTCACTCACTCACGTCCATCGAGTCAGTGATGCCATCCAGCCATCTCATCCTCTGTCATCCCCTTTTCCTCCTGCCCCCAATCCCTCCCAGCATGTGCTTTAATTTGCTTCCTGGGGGTCCCAGGGGCTGCTCTCCAGACGGAGGCGCTAGGCTGGGCTCTCCTGCAGTGGGCCCCCCACGCCAGCCCTGCAGACCCTTGGGAAGGGTCGTGTGTACAGTTGTATGCATAAAATCCAAAAAAAAAAAAAAAGAAGAAGAAGCATGAATACTAAAAACATCATAAAAGAGACATGGGGCAAATGACACTGAGCTAGAAATTGCCAGGCAGTCAGTGTAGGACTCTGAGACCTCGGTCTTGTTTTTGATACACATCTTACTCCATTAACCTAAAACTGTATCCATTGTCCAGAATTTCTGGAATGGGTCCCTAGTCTGATAAATTATCAACACTCAGATCCAGGAAAGGGCAGTAATTAACTTCTGTTCCATATACCTGAGGGAAAAACAACTGGTGATAAGTAATCTTTAGCCTGAATATCTGGTTGTAAAATGGCTCAGAGGGCATGAAAAAGGGTGGTACCTTAATCTGAGGATAAAGAGAAGCCATAAAGATGCTGTTAAACATTTTGACCTTTCAACTGATTGGTTAGGAATGACGTATTTTAAGGACAGGAGCCAACCAAAAATGTACAAATTAATACTGGTAAGGATATACACTGCCGTCCATCCCATGTTCATGAAGTCCATTCTTCAGCTCTATGTACAAGAACTCGGATTCGTGTTTCAACACCAGGGCTCCTTTGTTAAAGGGATGAGATAGATGGTTGGATGGCATCACCAACTCGATGGACATGAGTTCGGGTAAACTCCGGGAGTTGGTGATGGACAGGGAGGCCTGGCATGCTGCGATTCATGGGGTTGAAAAGAGTCGGACACGACTGAGCGACTGAACTGAACTGAACAGATGCCAGTGCAGGAGATGCAGATTTGATTCCTGGGTTGGGAAGATCCCCTGGAGAAGAAAATGGCAACCCATTCCAGCATTCTGGCTTGGAAATCCCATGTACAGAGGAACTTGGCAGGCTACAGTCCATGGGATCACAAACAGTTGGACACTATTTTAACAACTAAACAACAAAAACAACATACATATATCCCTTCCCTCTTGAACTTCCCTTATAATTGACCAAACCCAGCCCTACAGGTTGTCACAAAGAACTGGGTTGAGCTCCCTGTGTTATACAACAACTTTCCATCAGCTATCTATTTTACATATAATAATACCTATGTTTCAAAGCTACTCTCTCAGTGCATCCCACCATCTTCCTTTTCAGTTGTGTCCACAAGTCTCTATGTCTGGGTCTCTATTTTTGCCCTTCAGATAGATTTATCAGTACCATTCTTCTAGATTCCATATATATGCATTAATATATGATATTTGTTTTTCTCTTTTTGACTGATTTCACTATGTATGATTTCCCTGGTGGCTCAGATGGTAAAGTGTCTGCCTACAATGTGGAAGACCCAGGTTCAGTCCCTGCATTGAGAAGGTCTCCTGGAGAAGGAAATGGCAACCCACTCCAGTACACTGGCCTGGAAAATCTCATGAACAAAGGAACCTGGCAGACTAAAGTCCATGGGGTCGCAGAGAGTCGGACATGACTGAGCGACTTCACTTCACTATGTATAACAAGCTCTACGTTCATCCACCTCATTATAACTGACTTAATTTTTTTCCTTTTTATGGCTGAGCAATATTCCATTCTATATGTACCACAATTTCTTTATCCACTCATCTGTTGATGGATATCTAGATTGCTTCCATGTCCTGGCAATTGTAAATAGTGCTGCTTTGAACATTGGAGTACATGTGTCCTTTTGAATTATGGTTTTCTCAAGGTATGAGGTCAGTAGTGGGATTGCTGCCTAATATACAAGCAGCTCATGAAGCTCAATACTAGAAAAACAACAACTCATCCAAGAAATGGGCAAGAGACCTAAACATACATTTCTCCAAAGAAGACACAGATGGCCAACAAACACATGAAAAGATGCTCTATATTGCTTATTATTAGAGAAACACAAATCAAAGCTACAGTGAAGCATTACCTCACATTGGTCAGAAGAGCCATCATCAAAAAATCTACAAACAATGAATGCTGGAGACAATGTGGAGAAAAAGGAAACCTCTTTCACTGTCAGTGGGAATGTAAATTGGTACAGCCAGTAAGTATAACAGTATGGAGGTTCCTTAAAAAACTTAAAACAGAATTACCACATGACCCAGCAATTCCACCCCTAGGCATATATCCTGAGATATATGGATAATTCAAAAAGACACATGTACCCCAATGTTCAAAGAGCAACACTATTTACAATAGCCAGGACATGGAAGCAGACTAGATGTCCATGGACAGATGAATGGATAAAGAAGTTGTAGTACATATGCACAATGGAATATTACCCAGCCTTAAAAAGGAATGGCTTTGAGTCAGTTTAATTGAGGTGAACCAAAATTTAATCCTTTGCCCATTAAAGAACACCTGGCTTATTTCCAGCTTTTAGCTACTATGAATAAAGTTTTTATGGCAATTCCCATATAGCTGTTTGTATGAAGATAAGTCCTTGTTTCTCTAGCATAATAGTCAAGAGTGCAAGTATTGGGTCATCTGCACATTTATTCCTGTTTAGAAAAAGTGTTCCTTGCTAGAAATTATTTTTGTTTTTAAAATTTAAAAGTAGTTAAAATAGAGTGTATCAGTGTGAAAGCTACTGGTTAGTTTTGGCTCACAATGTTAACCCATGGCTATGGATCCATGAACATTAATTATATATTAAATCTATTCCCCACTTCTTTTCACTCACAGGACTATATTACATTTCTCAGTTTCCCTTGCAATTAGCACAAATATGTGACTGCAAATGTGAATTAAACTTAAACGTACTGTTCCCAGTCCTGGTTCATAAACATGTCCTGCACAACACTCCATGCTTTCTACCCCTCACATGGGCTAAAACGGCAAAGACCCAAGAATCCAGGCATTAGCCTGAGTCCCTTACTAACTATGTAGAGAAGGGACCCATCCTCTTCATTTGCAACATTTATTACCAGAAACTGTTCCTTGAGAAAGACTTCTGCTTTGCTTGAGCTATTGCATAATGGCCATAAAATGTAGCCTACCCTAGCTAATATAACTCTGAGGGAAGAACATTTTATCTACACCAAAGTCAGCATAACTTGCACCTGCCTAGCTTATATGTGGAGTACAACATGCAAAAGGCTGGACTGGATGAATCACAAGCTGGAATCAAGACTGCCCGGAGAAATACCAATAACCTCAGATATGTAGATGACACCACCTTATGGCAGAAAGCAAAGAGGAATTAAACAGTCTCTTGATGAAGGTAAAAGAGGAGACTGAAAAAGCTGGTTTAAAACTCAACATCCAAAAAATGAAGATAATGACATCCACTCCCATCACTTCATGGCGAATAGATGGAGAAACAATGGAAATAGTGACAGACTTTATTTTCTTGGGCTCAAAAATCACTGTGGCCAGTGACGGCAGCCATGAAATTAAAAGACACTTTATCCTTGGACAAAAAGCTATGACAAATCTAGACAGCATATTAAAAAGCAGAGATATTATTTTGCTGACAATGGTCTGTATAGTCAAAAGTTATGGGTTTTCCAGTAGTCATATATGGATGTGAGAGATGAACAATTAAAAAGGCTGAGCACTGAAGAAAGGATGCCTTCAAACTGTGGTGCTGGAGAAGACTCTTGAGAGTCTCTTGGACTGCAAATGGTTCAAACCAGTCAATCTTAAAGGGAATCAACCTTGAATATTCATTGGAAGAACTGATGCTAAAGCTGAAGCTCCAATACTTTCGCTACCTGATGTGAAGAACTGACTCATTGGAAAAGATCCTGATGCTGGGAAAGATTGAAGACAAAAGGAGAAGTGAACAACAGGGGATGAGATTGTTGGATAGCATCACTGACTCAATGGACGTGAGTTTGAGCAAACTCTGGGAGATGGTGAAGGACAGGGAAACTTGGCGTGCTGCAGTCTAGGGGGTCACAAAGAGACAGACACAACTGAACAATAACTGCAACAATGTCAGTCATCTGGGTATGTAAGTCTTAACACCAACAAAATTATTTGATTATGCCTTTGGTTAGCCATGAAAAATGAAACTTCTCCCAAGGCATCCCACTGTTAAGGCATATGCAGACATATATCCCTGGCACAAAGATAAGTATTTTTAAATAAACAGGGAGGAAAGGGGCAAGGAATGGAGGGAGAGAAGAAATAAAGAGAAAAAGAACACTCAGGAAAAGTTAATATGGTACTGCATGCAAACTGTACAATTAAATAGTGTTTACCCAGAGCTAACCTCTATATGAGATAAAAATGCATTACAAAATGTTTTATGTTCTTGAAATGGCCACTTGTACCAAAGACTGAACCAAAGACTACCAGGAAACTAAGCCCAAAGCAAAAACAAATTCTTGACTATCCAGGAAAAGGAGGAACATAAGCTATCTGATAGCCAGAGATCATCTTAAACCCTATTTTATACACTTTTTAAAAACTCTTTCTCCAAATATCTGCCATAAAAATACCTTTTATTTGTCTCTCTTGCTCCTCTAGGAAGACACTAGCTAAAAGTGAAATAAACGATAAACAGAAGCAGCAGAAATTGAAGCATGAGATTTAGATAATCCTCCTATTTGATAATCATCCCTTCAATGCCCAAACATTGGTTTGGCATATAAATTACAATTTGAAAATTCCAAGGGTTATAAGGCTTAAGGGTTTCACAAAATGATAACAAATTGTTTTCAAGAATCTATTTGTTTACCATCAAGAAGAAAAGACCTTAGTTTTTGTACAAATATGAGCTGTTTCAAAAATATTTTTAAATATTCACTTTAAAGCAAACTATGAAAAGTCATACATAATTAAATACATAAAATCAGCTTGAGAATTTAGAGGCTTTCTAATATAAAATTTTATTACAGTATATAATTTAGATTATATTTTAGATGACAAAATAACCAAATATTCTAATATTTCTGGTACTTTAGTTAATAATTTGCATCAAATTGGTTACTCTTAAATCCATATAGAGTACTTAGAAGAACTGATGTGTTTACTGGTAAGAATTAGCCTAAACAGAAATCCAAAATTTCAGGAAATTTGTTTTCCAAAGTCACTTGCCTATTCTTGTTTCTTTAAGCTCCAGCAAGCTAGCTGCTGAAAAAAATAAAAATGAATGCAAGTTATAGCATATACTTCATATTAACTCATAGGTTCTTATTAATTCATACCTAAATTCCACATCAACATCTGTTTTTTAAAATTCAGCTCTCAGTGTAAATCCTTCCTCAAAAAGACTGATTTAATTTTCTCAAAAACAGTTCTCAAAAGAGCTTAGAATACTGCCTCCCACTTAAAAAAAAAAAGTTTAAAATACTTGAGCCATACACTGGTTCATTAACCTTCCAATCATTCTCTAATTACATATGTGGGGAGGCCAAAATTCCATTTAAACTCAAGTCTTTCCTTCTGACCCAGATAGTCTCTGTGTTTAAAATATATTTTCTTTTAAACCACATAATAGCTACAAAGGATAGTGGACAATGTAAACCTCTATTCTAGGATATTTTTCCACCTACAGTCACTCATAAACTAAGTTTTCTTCTTAAATTTGAGATATATGCAATGGGGTGATTCTTTATGTTCTTAATTCTGTGATTCTTTATATTCTTAATTCTGTGATTCTTTATATTCAATCATAATGAAGGCTTGGATGTACCTCAGTACAATCTTTCAATGTAATATATTAAATGATTTCTCTAGGCCCTAAAGCAGTTCAGTTCAGATGCTCAGTCATGTCTGACTCTTTGCATTCCATGGACGGCAGCCCACCAGGCTTCCCTGTTCATCACCAACTCCCGAAGCTTGTTCACAGTCATGTCCATCAGGTCAGTGATGCCATCCAACCATCTCATCCTCTGTTGTCCCCTTCTCCTCCCCTTCAATCTTCCCCAGAATCAGGGTCTTTTCAAATGAGTCAGTTTTTCGCATTAGGTGGCCAAAGCATTAGAGCTTCAGCTTCAGCACAGTCCTTCCAATGAATATTCAGGACTGATTTCCTTCAGGACTGACTGGTTTGATCTCCTTGCAGTCCAAGGGAACTCTTAAGAGTCTTCACCAACACTACAGATCAGAAGTATCAATTCTTTGGCACTCAGCTCTTTTTATGGTCCAATTCTCACATCCATACACGATTACTGTTATGAATCTTTGTCAGTAAAAAATATCTCTGCTGTCTAGGTTTGCAATAGCTTTTCATCCAAGGAGCAAGCGTCTTTTAATTTCATGGCTGCAGTCACTGTCTGCAGTGATTTTGAAGCCCCCCAAAATAAAGTCTGACACTGTTTCCATTGTTTCCCATCTATTTGCCATGGAGTGATGGGAGCAGGTGCCTTATCACTGTTTTTGAATGTTGAGTTTTAAGCCAATTTTTTCACTCTCCTTTTTCACTTTCATCAAGAGGCTCTTTAGTTCCCCTTAACTTTCTGCCATAAGGGTGGTGTCATCTGCATATTTGAGGTTATTGATATTTCCCCCGGAAATCTTGATTCCAGCTTCTGCTCCATCCAGCCAGGCATTTCACATGATATACTCTGCATATAAGTTAAATAAGCAAGGTGACAATATACAGCCTCAACATACTCTTTTCCCAATTGGAACCAGTCCATTGTTCCATGTAAGGTTCTAACTCTTGCTTGTTGATCTGCAAACAGATTTCTCAGGAGACAGGCAAGGTGGTCTGGTATTCCGATCCCTTTAAGAATTTTTCACAGTTTGTTGAGATCTACACAGTCAAAGGCTTTAGCATAGTCAAGGAAGCAGAGGTAGATGTTCTTTGGGAATTCTCTTGCTTTTTCTATGATCCAACTCCAGAGTATCTGGCTCTATGTGAGTGATCGCACCATGTGGTTATCTGTGTCAGTAAGATATTTTTTGTATAGTTCTTCTGTGTATTCTTGCCACCTCTTCTTAATATCTTCTGCTTCCTTTAGGTCCAGACCATTTCTGTCCTTTATTGTGCCCATGTTTGCATGAAATGTTCCCTTGGTATCTTTAATTTTCTTGAAGAGATTTCTAGTCTTTTTCATTCTATTGCCTTCATCTATTTCTTTTCACTGATCACTTAGGAAGGCTTTCTTATCTCTCCTTGTTCTTCTTTGTAACTCTGAATTCATATGGGTATATCTTTCCTTTTCTCCTTTGGCTTTCACTTTTCTTTTCTCAGTTACAATGTAGATGAAATATCATACTATGAAGAGAAACAGCATTACTGAAAAAGAAATTGCTGACTCTGTCCTTTAATGATACTGCTGTTTCTCTGCTTGACTAATGTTATATCTATACAGCATTAGAACAACCAGCTGAGCAGTTGCTCAAATTAACTAACAGTTTGATCTACTTGCTTCCAAACAACTTACACTGACTTCTACCACTGAATTTGTTATAAAAGACAAATATTTTTACATTATAAAGACACAATCTATTTGCATTTGGCTGACACACCCTGAAAATGTTTGACAAACCTAGGATTTGACAAAGCATAGGTACAAGTGAAATGAAAGATAATAACATTTTTAAAAATGAAACATCTGGGTCAGATGGCAGTTCTATTTCCAGTTTTTTAAGGAATCTCCACACTGTTCTCCATAGTGGCTGTACTAGTTAGCATTCCCACCAACAATGTAAGAGGGTTCCTTTTTCTCTACACTCTGTTCAGCATTTATTGTTTGTAGATTTTTGGATAGCAGCCATTCGGACAGGCGTGAGATGGTACCTCACTGCGGTTTTGATTTGCATTTCTCTAATAATGACTGATGTTGAGCATCTTTTCATGTGTTTCTTAGTCATCTGTATGTCTTCTTTGGAGAACTGTTTGGTTCTTTGGCCCACTTTTTGATTGGGTCATTTATTTTTCTGGAATTGAGCTGCAGGAGTTGCTTGTATATTTTTGAGATTTATTTTTTGCCAGTTGTTTCGTTTGCTATTATTTTCTCCCATTCTGAAGGCCATCTTTTCACTTTGCTTATAGTTTCCTTCGTTGTGCAAAAGCTTTTAAGTTTAATTAAGTCCCATTTATTTTTGCTTTTATTTCCATTACTCTGGGAGGTATGTCATAGAGGATCCTGCTGTGATTTATATCGGAGAGTGTTTTGCCTATGTTTTCCTCTAGGAGTTTTATATTTTCTGGTCTTACATTTAGATCTTTAATCCATTTTGAGTTTATTTTTGTGTATGGTGTTAGAAAGTGTTCTAGTTTCATTTTTTTACAAGTGGTTGACCAGTTTTCCCAGCACCACTTGTTAAAGAGATTGTCTTTTCTCTATTGTATATTCTTGCCTCCTTTGTCAAAGATAAGGTGAAGAAGCCAGAATTGAAAGAGACACGTGTACCCAATGTTCATGGCAGCACTGTTTATAATAGCCAGGACATGGAAGCAACCTAGGTGTCCATCAGCAGACGAATGGATAAGAAAGCTGTGGTACATATACACAATGGAATGTTACTCAACCATTAAAAAGAATACATTTGAATCAGTTCTAATGAGGTGGATGAAAGTGGAGCCTATTATACAGAGTGAAGTAAGCCAGAAAGAAAAACACCAATACAGTATACTAACAGATATATATGGAATTTAGAAAGACATTTATATGTCTTTAGAAAGACATATATATAAGAGACAGAAAAAGAGTCATAGATGTATAGAACAGACTTTTGGACCCTGTTGGAGAAGGCACGGGTGGGATGATCTGATAGAATAGCAATGAAACATGAATATTAACATATTTGAAACCAATCACAAGTCCATGTTCGATGCATGATACAGGGTGCTCAGGGCTGGTGCACTGGGATGACCCAGAGGGATGGGATGGGGAGGGAGACGGGAGGGGAGCTCAGGATGGGGAACACATGTAAACCCATGGCTGATGCATATCAGTGTATGGCAAAAACCACTATAATATTGTAAAGTAATTACCCTCCAACTTAAATAAATAAATAAAAATGAAAATCTAATAAAACTAAGAATGTTGTATAGATGTTTGGAATTTTTGAACTGTATTTTGAAGGACAAAGAATAAGTCAATGTACATAAGCAGGACGCTATAGGGTCTTCCCAAGACACCCCCATGTTCTCCACTTGCCTGTTGCCTGTAGAAAACTAGCCTTCTAAGCCTTCCATATTCCAAAGAATAAATTTAGTCAAAGTGAGAAAATGCAGAAACAATGGAAAACAGTCTAAGTAAGAGATCTTTAGTTCCTCCTTAAAAAATTAAAGATAATATAGATAATATTCTGAGCCATATCCTTGAACTACTTAGCAGATACTGAAACTTCCATCAAGTGGAAGAAGTTAACTGCATGCTCATGACCACCAGCACCTAGACTAGTTAGAACCAGAAGGGTGATGCTATTGGCTCACCACCCACCAAGCAGAAGAGTACCCCTGAGCTGATCACATACCCTGTAACTCTCTCCTTCACCCTGTCTTTAAAAACCTTTCCCTGAGATCCATCAGAAAGTTTGAGTCTTTTGAGGAAAAGCTTCCCACACTTCTTGCTTTGTGCCTTGCACTAAATGCTTCACTTTACTTCATCACAACCTGGTGTCAATATTAGATTTACTTCCTGCAGGCTAGTGGATACAAGTTTGATTTGGTAACAACATGGGGACTTCCAGTTTCAGCACTGTATGTAGAGTCTGGAAGTTGCGCTCCATCTTTCAAAAAGAAAAATGCTAGACAAACTGAAAATCAACAGCTTATCTTGGATCAATTGCTCATTTGATTGGATCATTGCTCAAACTACTGCACAACTGCACTCATCTCACACACTAAACAGTATGAGAACCATGAACTTCCAGATGTTCAAGCTGGATGTAGAAAAGGCAGAGGAACCAGAGATCAAAATTGCCAACATCCACTGTATCACTGAAAAAGCAAGAGAGTTCCAGAAAAACATCTATTTCTGCTTTATTGACTATGCCAAAGCTTTTGACTGTGGACCAGAACAAACTGTGGAAAATTCTGAAAGAGATGGGAATACCAGACCACCTGACCTCCCTCTTGAGAAATCTGTATGCAGGTCAGAAAGCAACAGTTAGAACTGAACATGGAAGAACAGACTGGTTCCAAGTTGGGAAAGGAATACATCAAGGCTATATATTGTCACCCTGCTTATTTAATTTATATGCAGAGTACATCATGAGAAATGCTGGGATGGATGAAGCACAAGCTGGAATCAAGATTTCCAGGAGAAATGTCAATAACCTCAGATATGCAGATGACACCACCCTTATGGCAGAACGTGAAGAACTGAAGAGCCTCTTGATGAAAGAGGAGAGTGAAAAAGTTGCTTTACAACTCAATATTCAGAAAACTAAGATCATGGCATCTGGTCCCATCACTTCATGGCAAATAGATGGGGAAACAGTGGACACAGTGTCAGAGTTTATTTTGGGGGGCTCCAAAATCACTGCAGGTGGTGACTGCAGCCATGAAATTAAAAGACACTTGCTCCTGGGGAAAAAAGTTATGACCAACCTAGATAGCATATTAAAAAGCAGAGACATTACTTTGCCAACAAAGGTCCATCTAGTCAAAGCTATGGTTTTTCCAATAGTCATGTATGGATGTGAGAGTTGCTCTGTAAAGAAAGCTGAGCACCAAAGAATTGATGCTTTTGAACTGCAAGCACATCCAACCAGTCCATCCTAAAGGAAATCAGTCCTGAATTTTCACTGGAGGTACTCATGCTGAAGCTGATGCTTCAGCCAATACTTTGGCCACCTGATGTGAAGAACTGACTCATTGGAAAAGACCCTGATGCTGGGAAAGATTTAGGGCAGGAGGAGAAGGGGACGACAGAGGATGAGATGGTTGGATGGCATCACCGACTTGATGGACATGAGTTTGAGTAAACTCCAGGAGTTGGTGATGGACAAGGAGGCCTAGCGTGCTGCAGTCCAAGAGGTCACAAGGAGTTGGACACAACTGAGCGACTGACCTGAACTGATCTTGGATCAAATTATGCAAACAAGAAGAGTAGAATGAAAAACGTGTTGACATATTTTAAAAATCAACCTAGAATTCTATGTTGCAATACTTCAAAACTAAAGAAGAAATATAAACTTTCTGAGACAAACACAAACTCAAAGAATTCACTATCAGCAAATCTGCCCTTCAGGAAAATTAAAAGCTTTTAACTTTAATCTTTTAAAAAACTTAAAAGAAGTTCTTCTGGAGGAAAGAAAATGACATAGGTCAGAAACTTGCATCTATATGAAGGAAGAGCATTGGGGAAGAAAAGAGATAAAATAAAATCCATTATTTTTTTGCCACGGGCGGAATTCCTCATGCTGGCTCCCATTTTTCTTATTCTTAACTCTTCTACTAGGTATCTTTGTTTGACAAAGTAATAATAGAAACATCTTGTGTGACAATAGCACATAAAAAAGAGAAATGAATGACAGCAATGGTACAAGGAAGAAGAAGGAAAGAATGGGGCATATTCAGCTATAATACTATTATATATATACATATATATATACACACTATTATATATATATATATACACACACACACACACACACACACACACACTATTTATAATACACTAATACATATATCGGAGAAGGCAATGGCACCCCACTCCAGTACTCTTGCCTGGAAAACCCCATGGATGGAGGGGCCCAGTGGGCTGCAGTCCATGGGGTCGCTAGGAGTCCGACAGGACTGAGTGACTTCACTTTATTTTTTCACTTTCATGCAT
Source organism: Bos indicus x Bos taurus (assembly GCF_003369695.1). Classification (NCBI taxonomy): domain Eukaryota; kingdom Metazoa; phylum Chordata; class Mammalia; order Artiodactyla; family Bovidae; genus Bos; species Bos indicus x Bos taurus. The sequence goes on from NC_040090.1 coordinate 67,764,714, forward strand.
TGGAGAAGGAAATGGTAACCCACTCCAATGTTCTTGCCTGGAGAATCCCAGGACGGGGGAGCCTGGTGGGCTGCCATCTATGGGGTCGCACAGAGTCGGACATGACTGAAGCGACTTAGCAGCAGCAGTAGCAGCAATACATATATATTATTTATAATACACTGATATATATATACTATTATATATATACATATATATATATATATTATTACATTTATACACTAGGCATGCATGCTAAGTCACGTCAGTTGTGTCCTAATCTTTGCATCCCTATTGATTGTAACCTGACAGGATCCTCTGTCCATGGGACTCTCCAAACAAGAATACTGGAGTGGGTTACCATGATCTCCTTCCTGACCCAGGGATGAAAGCCGTGACTCATGTCTCCTGCATCGGTAGGTGGGTTCGTTACCACTAGTGCCCCCTAGGAAGCCCCATTCACTATATTACAGACTAAAAATATACATTATAATATTATATTCTAGTCATGAAGCAGCATAGTGAGTCATTTGAAAGTGGACTTCAATTAGTTGTAACTATATATTGAAAAATCTATGGTAACCACAAAGGTTAATTTACAACACATGTGAAAAGCGCCATGTTTATGCAATTGACAATTTATCAATGAGAGGGGAAAAAAATCCTTTGAATGTGTGGCCGCTGCTGCTGCTGCTAAGTCTCTTCAGTCGTGTCAGACTCTGTGTGACCCCATAGACAGCAGCCCACCAGGCTCCCCCCTCCCCGGGATTTTCCAGGCAAGAGTACCGGAGTGGGGTGCCATCGCCTTCTCTGGCATATCTGTGGGCTTAGTATTAATCCTGCTGCCGCTGCTAAGTCGCTTCAGTCGTGTCCGACTCTGTTAGACCCCATAGACGGCAGCCCACCAGGCTGCCCCGTCCCTGGGATTCTCCATGCAAGAACACTGAAGTGGGTTGCCATTTCCTTCTCCAATGCGTGAAAGTGAAAAGTGAAAGTGAAGTCACTCAGTCGTGTTCGACTCCTAGCGACCCAATGGACTGCAGCCCACTAGGCTCCTCCATCCGTGGGATTTTCCCTGCAAGAGTACTGGAGTGGGGTGCCATTGCCTTCTCCAAGTATTAATCCTAGGTAAGGTAAATGCTTATTTAAGAATAGGAAGTGAACACAGTGACTGCCTTGCTCCAGATTCAGTAGCTACTGAAGCATTTCTAAGTCATTTCTGGAGATCACTGAAAGAAGAGATTTCTTGTTTCAGCCCAACTTTGATATAGATGAACCAGGCAAATTGAGTGAAAAATGATTATGCCTGATTTAAGATTCCACACTAATTGTATATTTAAAATCTCACACCTATTTGTTGGAAATTCAATTGGGCATTGCAAGCTGAATTCCATTAAGACACTTTGGACTTATTAACAATGAAAAAGAAAAAAAAAACAACTTTTGGAACCTAACCCAAAATATGGGAGCTTCCTATACCCAGCACATTTTTATATATCATGGTTAACATCACTCTTACTGCAAAAGTATATGGAAAGTGAAAACACTGTGTGTGTGTGTGTGTGTGTGTGTGTGTGTCTGTAGAGATACTGTCTTCCATTTAATAGTATTTTAGAATTTTATTTCATGAAATTAAACTTTAATCTTTTCAAGAACTTCTAGTTTCTACTTTTCTAAAGCTCAGAGTGCTTGTCTAACTCTACCCATTGTTTCTTTTCTAGCTATTATGAACTCTAGGATGATATGATCATGTTCTCCTGAGATTTCTATCATTTACATTTTCACAACCAACCATCCTTGCTAAAAAGAAATATATTCAGAGAATTAATTCATCAATTTCCATAATTTTTTACATGTGTTCTAGAAGAACACATGGAATTATCATCAAAGCAAATAAAAACATTATATCAAGTGCTCTGCTCTCAGCAAAATGCCAAGAGACTGTCAACTGACATCTGGAAAACTAAGGTGCTACATGTATTTTCATTTTGTGTCAACTCAACAATTTCTGTTAGGAAGTTCAGTTCAGTCGCTCAGTTGGGTCTAACTCTTTGTGACCCCCATGGACCACAGCAGGCCAGGCCTCCCTGTCCATCACCAACTCCCGGAGTTTACCCAAATTCATGTCCATCGAGTTGGTGAAGCTATCCAACCATCTCATCCTCTGTCATCCCCTTCTCCTCCTGCCCTCAATCTTTCCCAGAATCAGAGTCTTTTCAAATGAGTCAGTTCTTAGCATCAGGTAGCCAAAGTACTGGAGTTTCAGCTTCAGCATCAGTCCTTCCAATGAATATTCAGGACTGATTTCCTTTAGGATGGACTGGTTGGATCTCCTTGCAGTCCAAGGGACTCTAAAGAGTCTTCTCCAACACCCCAACACCGTAGTTCAAAAGCATCAATTATTTGGCACTCAGCTTTCTTTATAGTCCAATTCTCACATCCATACATGACTACTGGAAAAACAATACCTTTGACTAGACGGACCTTTGTTGGCAAAGTAATTTCTCTGCTTTTTAACATGCTATCTAGATTGGTCTTACCTTTTATTTTATTTTTAAAATTTTTTATTGGAGTATAATTGACTTACAATGTTGTTCTAGTTTCTGCTATACATCCAAGTGAGTCAGATATATGTATACATATATCCCTTTATTCTAGGACCTCCCTCCCACTGCAACCCCTCTATCTCACCCATCTAAGTCAGAACAAACCACAGATCTGAGCTCTCTGTACTATACTGCAGGTTCCAACTAGCTATCTATTTTACACATGGTAGTGTATTTATGTCAAGCCTAATCTCCCAATTCAACCCACCTGCCTCTTCCTCCATATGTTCACACATCCTTGCTCTACATCTGCACTCCTTTTCCTGCCCTGGAAGTAGGTTCATCTGTATCATTCTCTCTAGATTCCTCATAAATGCACTAATATACAATATTTGTTTTTCTCCTGGGGCTTCCCTAGTAGTTCAGCAGGTAAAGAACCTACCTGCAGTGCAGGAGACCCCAGTTCGATTCCTGTGTTGGGAAGATCCACTGTTGAAAGCATAGGCTACCCACTCCAGTATTCTTGGGCTTCCCTGATGGCTCAGCTGGTAAAGAATCTGCCTGCAATGTGGGAGACTTGGGTTCAATCCCTGGTTTGGGAAGATCCCCTGGAGAAGGGAACAGCTACCCACTCTGGAATTCTGGCCTGGAGAATTCCATGGACTATATAGTCCATGGGGTCACAAAGAGTGAGACATGACTGAGCAACTTTCACTTCTGATTTACTTCACTCTGTATGACAGACTGTAGGTACATCCACATCTTGACAAAGGACCCTATTCCGTTCCTTTTATGGCTAAGCAAAGTATTATTCCATTGCATGTATACACTACATCTTCTTTATACATTCATCTGCTGACAACTTAGGTTGTTTCGATGTCCTGGGTATTGTAAATAGCTCTACAGTGAACACTGCATGTGTTTTTTTTTTTTTTTTTGAAGTATGGTTTTTTTTCAGGGTGTGTGCCCAGGAGTGGAATCACTCAGTCATATGGTAGTTCTATTTTCAGTTTCTTAAGGAACCTCCATACTGTTCTCCATAGTGTCTGTACCAGTTTGTATTCCCACCAACAGTACAAGAGGGTTCCCTTTTCTCCACACCCTCTCTAGCATTTGTAGACCTCTCTATTGTTTGTAGACTTTTTGATGATGGCCATTCTGACCAGTGTGAGGTGGTACCTCATAAAACTCTTAGAGGAAAACATAGGAAAAACACTCGTTGACGTAAAACCATCGAGCGTTTAAAATCTACCTGTAATGCTTTCATGTTTTGATTGATTGGTTTACATAGAGATCTCCTTCACTAGTCTTACATCTATTTTCTAAGAAAACAGTTTCCTCTTCCATTGCATCACAATACTGCTAAGTATTAGTGATAGTATTCACAGGACTGTAATGTATTAAGCTTCTTATTTCAATTTATTACTGATAAAATATGTATCAATGTATATCTATTACAGACCACAGCAATTGTTCTTGACTCCTCTTTCCTGCTGCTTTTTACTGTCAGTTATTGTACAAAGGTATTTTCTTTCAATGCCTTTTGATATTTAATTATCCAAACTGGCTGAAGCTTCATTTTAACTGCTATCTTAAATTTTATTTAAAAGACCTCGTGATTAGGTCACTGAGTAGCCTATTAAACACAATCCTTGTAGTCTCCGTGAGCTGTACTCTGTTCCTTTCTAAAACAGAATTCCATATGTCATAAGGCACAGTGTATAAAACACAATCCTCATCCTCAGCACCTTTGTTTATACCTGACTCTTCTCACAATGCTTCCTTTTCCTTTTATAGGCATTGACACTTGGCTGAAGCAAGAATGAAAATAGATTTTAACATATTTACAGTCTTTTCCTCTATGACTTCAATTTGGCTGCCTTGAATTATCATAAATGATCAGCAGTCAGTAGTGTCAATGAATCTCAGGAGGACTATGCACTATTCCAAGCCAAAGCTGTATTTCAGTGTCTCATGACTCTCAAAAGGAAACCACACACCATTATTAGTACCTCTTCATTCCAGAGTTGGGAAAATGATCCCTTACAAATGTTAGCACTCATAAATCCTTCTGTAATTCTATAAGTGAGGGCAGCCAGTATTAGGGCCAAAAACATGATACTACAGCTTATCTGGGGAAATTAATTCAGTTCACTGAACTCCAGCTTCAACATTTGTTAAGGAAAGAAAAAGAATATTTCAAACCGCATAACATTGTGGTTTTATGTGGCAAGAATTAAATTAGTCACAATTTCTGTAGCTACCATTTCCTGGCCCATAGGGTATACTCAGTATATGTTGAATGAACTAAGGGCCTAGCAGGGGGCTATCCTTTAATGATTTCATTCCCTCCATCCCTTTCCTTTTAATTTATGTCACCTACTTCCACTTACCTAACTTTTGTTACAAAGTTGATTCAAACACATGGCTGGTAACTCTCTTGTGTAGGAAGTAATGGCTTACACTTTGGTCACTCAAAAACCTCCCTTGGTGACCATCCCCACAGTGCCTCGGCTGAATTTAGTCGGATGGCTCCCTGAAAATTGCCTGTTTGCTGCACCTGTTTACCACAGGAATGCTGAACTTCTGCGAACACCAGCTTTATATCAAGGTCACAGCTCCTATATGTTAAAGTCCGCTGCTGCTACTGCTGCTAAGTCACTTCCGTCGTGTCCGACTCTGCTACCCCATAGACGGCAGCCCACCAGGCTCCCCCGTCCCTAGGATTCTCCAGGCAAGAACACTGGACTGGGTTGCCATTTCCTTCTCCAGTGCATGAAAGTGAAAAGTGAAAGTGAAGTCGCTCAGTCGTGTCCGACTCTTAGCGACCCCATGGACTGCAGCCTACCAGGCTCCTCCGTCCATGAGATTTTCCAGGCAAGAGTACTGGAGTGGGGTGCCACTGCCATCTCCTAGCCAACTAGAAGTACAGCCTATTTAGGCAAATGCATTTCTTAGAAAGTCACTCACAAAGTTATTCATCACTCTATCCTAACAACTAGCTAGGCTCCTACCCTGTTGACTCCTGAATTAAAAGTCACCATTTTCTCTTTTTTAAATTGAAGTATAGCTGATTCTAAATATAATATTAGTTTCAGATATATGACATAGTTATTCAGTATTTTTATATATTATACTCCATTTAAGATCATTATAAAACAATGGCTATATTTTCCTTGGTGCTTATTTACCTTATACAGTAGCCTGTATCTCTTAATCCCTTAGCCTATCTCCTCCCCCTTTCCCTTCTGTGCTGGTAACCACTAGTTTGTTCTCTATATACATGAGTCTATCTGCTTTATTATTCATTCATTTTATTATTTAGACATCACATACAAGAACGTTGAAGTACACGAATCCTTTAGAATTATAGTTTTTATATTTTCTGGCTATGTACCCAGAAATAGGATGCTGATTCACACGGAAGCTGTATTTCCAGTCGGTTTTTAAGGAACCATTCTATTGTTTTCCATTGTGGCTGCACCAATTTACATTACCACCAACAGTACAGAAGGGTTCCCCCTTTTCTCCACACCCTCTCTGCATTTATTTGTAAACATTTTGATGGTAGCCATTCTGATAGGTGTGACGTGGTACCTCATTTTACTTTTGACTTGCCTTTCTCTAATAATTAAAAATGTTGATCATCTTTCACATGAGTGTTGGCCATCGGTATATCTTATTTAGAGAAAAGCACATTTAGCTCTAGCTGGAAGGATTTTGAGAATTCCCTCATTAGCATGAGAAATTAGTGCAATTATGTGGTAGTTGGAACATTCTTTGGCACTGTCCTTCTTTGGTAATGGAATGAAAACTAACCTTTTCCAGTCCTGTGGCCACTGATGAGTTTTCCAAATTCACTGTCTTATTGAGTGCAGCACTTTAAAGCATCATATTTTAAGATTTGAAATACCTCAGCTGGAATTCCATCACCTCTACTAGCTTTGTTCGTAGTAATGCTTCCTAAGGCCCACTTGACTTCACACTCCAGGATGTCTGGCTCTAGGTCCGTGATCACATCATTGTGGGTATCTGGGTCTCAAAATCTTTCAAGCTAGGCTTCAACAGTACATGAACTGAGAACTTCTAGATGTACGAGCTGGATTTAGAAAAGGCAGAAGTATCGGAGATCAAATTGCTAACATACATTGGATCATAGAAAATGCAAGGGAATTCCAGAAAAACATCTACTTCTGCTTCATTGACTATGCTAAAGCCTTTGACTGTGTGGTGGTGGTAGTGGTTTAGTCACTAAGCTGTGTCCAACTCTTGTGACCCCATTGACTGTAGCCCACCAGACTCCTCTGTCCATGAGATTCTCCAGGCAAGAATACTGGAATGGATTGCCATTTCCTTCTCCAGGGGATATTCCCGACCCAAGAATCGAACCTGGGTCTCCTGCATTGCAGGCAGATTCTTTACCGAGAGATATGAGGGAAGCCCATGTGGATCACAACAAACTGGGGGAAATTCTTAAAGAAATGGGAATACCGAAGCACTTGACCTGCCTCCTGAGAAACCTGCATGCAGGTCAAAAAGCAAGAGTTAGAACGTTACATAGAACAACAGACTGCTTCAAAATTGGGGAAGGAGTATGTCAAGGCTGTACATCGTCACCCTGCTTATTTAACTTACCATGTGAAATGCCAGGCTGGATGAAGCTCAACCTGAAATCAAGATTGCTAGGAGAAATATCAATAAACTCAGATATGCAGGTAACACCACCCTTGTGGCAAAAAGTGAAAGGAACTAAAGAGCCTCTTGATGAAGCTGTGAAAGAGGAGAGTGAAAAAACTGGCTTAATACTCAACATTCAAAAACCGAAGATCATAGCATCCAGTCTCATCACTTCATGGAAAACAGATGGAGAAACAATGGAAACAATGACAGAATTTATTTTCTTGGGCTCCAAAATCACTGTGGACAGTGACTGCAGCCATGAAAATAAAGATGCTTGCTTTTTGGAATAAAAGCTATGACAAACATAGATAGCATATTAAAAAAGCAGAGACGTCACTTTGCCAACAAAGATCTGTATAGTCAAAGCTATGGGTTTTCCATTAGTCATATATGGATGTGAGATTTGGACCATAAAAAAGGCTTAGCACTGAAGAATTGATGTTTTCAAAATACAGTGTTGGAGAATACTCTTGAGACTCCCTTGGACTGAAGGGAGATCAAACCAGTCAATCCTAAAGGAAATCAACCCTGCATATTCACTGGAAGGACTGATGCTGATGGTAAAGTTCCAATACTTAGGCCACCTGACGTGAGGAGCTGATTCACTGGAAAAGTCCCTGATGTTGGGAAAGATTGAGGCCCAAAGAAGGTCATGACAGAGGATGAGATGGTTGGATGGCATCACTGGCTCAATGGACATGAGTTTGAGCAAGCTCTGGGAGATGGAGAAGGACAGGGAAGCCTGGTATGCTGCAGTCCATTGGGTTGCAAACATTCAGACATGGCCAAGCAACTAAAGAACAATATTTAAGTCTTCTGCCCATTTTTTGATTGAATAGTTTGCTTTTTCATATTAAATTGTATGAGCCGTTGGTATGAACTATTTGGGTATTAACCACCTGTTAGCAAAATCATTTGCAAATACTTTCTCCCATTCTGCAGGCTGTCTTTTTATTTTGCTGATTGTTGCCTTTGCAGTTGAAAAACGTGTAAGTTTTAATAGGTCGCATGTAGGTGTTTTTTTGTTTTTGTTTTTGCTTTTATATCTTTTGCCATGGGTGCACCAGTGCACCTTGAGGCTTCATCCATGCATGCTGTCATGTCCAACTCTTTGTGACCACATGGACTGTAGCCCACCTTGCTCCACTGTCCATGAGATTTTCCAGGCAAAAATACTTAAGTGGATTGTTATTTCCTCCTCCACAGGATCCTCCTAAGCCAGGGATTGAACCTGCATCTCCACAGCTCCTGCACTGGCAGGCAGATTCTTACCACTTGAGCCAACTACTGCTATGATTTGTGTCAGAGAATGTTTAGCCTAAGTTACCTTCCAGGAGTTTCATGGTTCCATGCCTTATATTTAGATCTTTAAACCATTTTGAATTTATTTTTGTATAGGGTATAAGAGGGTGTTATAATTTCACTGATTTACATGTAACTGTCCAGTTTTCCCAACACCGCTTATTAAGGAGAATGCATTTCTCCAATGAATATTCTTAGTTCCTTCCTTATAGATTAATTATAGGAATGTAGGTTAATTTCTGGGCTCTCTTTCGTGTTCCATTGTTTGTATCAGTATGCCACTGTTTTGATTACTGTAGGTTTGTAATATAGTCTGAAGTCTAGAGGGATAATATTTCCAGCTTTCTTCTTTACTACATTAATCTTTGGCAATTCTGTGATTCTTATTTGTTCTGATTTTGTGAAAAATGTCCTGGGTATAGAAAGCGCATGAAATATGTAGATTGCTTTACCTGCTATGGGCATTTAACAATATTAATTCTTATAATTTATGGGATTTCTTTCCATCTTTTTAAATCATCCTCAGTTTTAATTAACAATGTTCTGTAGTTTTTAACATAAAGGACTTTCACCTCCTTGGTTAAGTTTATTACTAGGTATTTTATTTTGTTGATGCAATTTTAAATGAGATTTTTTTTTCTTTTTCTGATATTTCCTTATCAGAAATAGACTATTGTAAAAAATGCAATTGATTTAGGTTTATTGTATCCTGAAACCTCACTGAATCCATTGTTAGTTCAAATAGACTTCAGGTGGAGTGTTTAGGATTCTCTATATAGAGTATCATGTCAGCTGCAAATAAAGTCTCACATCTTCCCTTCAAATTTGGAAACATTTTATCTCTTTTCCTTGTCAGATTGCTGTGGCTAAGGTTTCAAATATTAGATTGAATAGAAGCAGTGAGAATGGGCATCCTTATCTTTTTCCTGAATGTAGCAGGAAGGCGTTCAGCTTTTTAGCATTGAGTATAATGTTGGCTCTGAGTTTGTAATAAATGATTTTTATTACGTTAAGATATGTTCCCTCAATGCCCACTTTAGTAAGAGATTTTTCATGAATGCATGTTGAATTTTATCAAATGTTTTTTGTCTATTGAGATGATCATGCGGTACGTCTTTTGTTTGCTAATTTGGTGTATCATATTGATTGATTTCCACGTTGAACCATTCTCACGACTAACTTGATCATGGTGTATAATCTTTTTATATATTGTTGAATTCAGTTTGTTAATATTTTATTAAGGATTTTTATATCTATATTCATCAAAGATATTGATCTGTAATTTTCTTTATTGTTATCTTTGCCTGGTTTTAATATCAGTGTGATTATGGCTTCAGAGAATGAATTTGAGTGCACTCCTCTCTTCAATTTTTTTTTTTTTTTGGAATAGCTCTTTTTTGGAAGGTGTGTATCACTATGAACCTCCTTATTAAAACTACTTCGGTTGTATCCCATCGATGTTGCAAGTGTTTTCATTTTCATTTTCCTCTGTTTTGAGATATTTATTGCTTTATTTCATTATTTACCATTTTTAAATAACATGTAGGTTTTCATGTCGGAGAAGGCAATGGCACCCCACTCCAGTACTCTTGCCTGGAGAATCCCATGGACAGAGGAGCATGGTAGGCTGCAGTCCATGGGGTCCCTAGGAGTTGGACACGACTGAACGACTTCACTTTCACTTTTCACTTTCATGCACTGGAGAAGGAAATGGCAACCCACTCCAGTGTTCTTGCCTGGAGAATCCCAGGGACGGGGGAGGCTGGTGGACTGCCATCTACGGGGTCGCACAGAGTCGGACATGACTGAAGCGACTTAGCAGCAGTAGCAGCAGCACGTTTTCACATATGTGTTCTTTCTCCTTTTTCGCCCCAGTGGTTTATTTCTAGTTTTAAATGGTTGTGATTAGAAAAAAATACCTTTGTTGCCATATTGATCTGATTTTCTGTATGAATAATCTGACCATTAATGTCAGTGGGGTATTGAAGCTTCTTATTATTATTTACTCTTATTGTTAAATTTCTCCCCTTTATGATTTTTAATATTTGTTTTATATATTTAGGTGCTCCTATACTGGGTCCTTGCATGGTAATGAACATAACCTTCCTTTCTTGTATTGATCCTTTAAATAATGCCCTTCTTTGCCATTATGGCATTTAGTTTACCTGATATGAGTATTGTGACCATTCATCAGATCAGTCGCTCATCCATGTCTGACTCTTTGCGACCCCATGAATCACAGCATGCCAGGCCTCCCTGTCCATCACCAACTCCTGGAGTTCACCCAGACTCACGTCCATCGAGTCAGTGATGCCATCCAGCCATCTCATCCTCTGTCATCCCCTTCTCCTCTTGCCCCCAATCCCTCCCAGCATCAGAGTCTTTTCCAATGAGTCAACCCTTCGCATAAGGTGGCCAAAGTACTGGAGTTTCAGCTTTAGCATCATTCCTTCCAAAGAAATCCCAGGGCTGATCGCCTTCAGAATGGACTGGTTGCATCTCCTTGCAGTCCAAGGGACTCTCAAGAGTCTTCTCCAGCACCACAGTTCAAAAGCATCAATTCTTCGGCACTCAGCCTTCTTCACAGTCCAACTCTCATTTTCATACATGACCACAAGAAAAACCATAGCCTTGACTAGACGGACGTTTGTTGGCAAAGTAATGTCTCTGCTTTTGAATATGCTATCTAGGTTTATCATAACTTTCCTTCCAAGGACTAAGCGCCTTTTAATTTCATGGCTGCATTCACCATCTGCAGTGATTTTGGACCCAGAAAAATAAAGTCTGTTTCCACTGTTTCCCCATCTATTTCCCATGAAGTGATGGGACCGGATGCCATGATCATCGTTCTCTAAATGTTGAAGTTTAAGTCCACTTTTTCACTCTCCACTTTACTTTCATCAAGAGGCTTTTGAGTTCCTCTTCACTTTCTGCCATAAGGGTGGTGTCATCTGCATATCTGAGGTTATTGATATTTCTCCTGGCAATCTTGATTCCAGCTTGTGTTTCTTCCAGTCCAGCGTTTCTCATGATGTACTTTGCATGTAAGTTAAATAAACAGGGTGACAATATACAGCCTTGACGTACTCCTTTTCCTATTTGGAACCAGTCTGTTGTTCCATGTCCAATTCTAACTGTTGCTTCCTGACCTGAATACAAATTTCTCAAGAGGCAGATCAGGTGGTCTGTTATTCCCATCTCTTGAAGAATTTTCCACAGTTTATTGTGATCCACACAGTCAAAGGCTTTGGCATAGTCAATAAAGCAGAAATAGATGTTTTTCTGGAACTCTCTTGCTTTTTCCATGATCCAGCAGATGTTGCGAATTTGATTTCTGGTTCCTCTGCCTTTTCTAAAACCAGCTTGAACATCAGGAAGTTCACAGTTCACATATTGCTGAAGCCTGGCTTGGAGAATTTTGAACATTACTTTACTAGCGTGTGAGATGAGTGCAATTGTGTGGTAGTTTAAGCACTCCTTAGCATTCCTTTCTTTGGGATTGGAATGAAAACTGGCCTTTTCCAGTCCTGTGGCCACTGCTGAGTTTTCCACATTTGCTGGCATATTGAGTGAAGCACTTTCACAGCATCATCTTTCAGGATTTGGAATAGCTCAACTGGAATTCCGTCACCTCCACTAGCTTTGTTCGTAGTGATACTTTCTAAGGCCCACTTGACTTCACATTCCAGGATGTCTGGCTCTAGGTCAGTGATCACACCATAGTGATTATCTGGGTTGTGAAGATCTTTTTTGTACAATTCTGTGTATTCTTGCCATCTCTTCTTAATATCTTCTGCTTCTGTTAGGTCCATACCATTTCTGTCCTTTATAGAGCCCATCTTTGCATGAAATGTTCCTTTGGTATCTCTGATTTTCTTGAAGAGATCTCTAGTCTTTCCCATTCTGTTGTTTTCCTCTATTTCTTTGCACTGATTGCTGAAAAAGGCTTTCTTATCTCTTCTTGCTATTCTTTGGAACTCTGCATTCAGATGTTTATATCTTTCCTTTTCTCCTTTGCTTTTCACTTCTCTTCTTTTCACAGCTATTTGTAAGGCCTCCCTAGACAGCCATTTTGCTTTTTTGCATTTCTTTTCCATGGGGATGGTCTTGATACCTGTCTCCTGTACAGTGTCACAAACCTCATTCCATAGTTCATCAGGCACTCTATCTATTCGATCTAGGCCCTTAAATCTATTTCTCACTTCCACTGTATAATCACAAGGGATTTGATTTAGGTCATACCTGAATGGTCTAGTGGTTTTCCCTACTTTCTTCAATTTAAGTCTGAATTTAGCAATAAGGAGTTCATGGTCTGAGCCACAGTCAGCTCCTAGTCTTGTTTTTGCTGACTGTATAGAGCGTCTCCATCTTTGGCCGCAAAGAATGTAATCAATCTGATTTCGGTGTTGACCATCTGGTGATGTCCATGTATAGAATCTTCTCTTGTGTTGTTGGAAGAGGGTGTTTGTTATGATCAGTGCATTTTCTTGGCAAAACTTTATTAGCCTTTGCCCTGCTTCATTCCGTATTCCAAGGCCAAATTTGCCTGTTACTCCAGGTGTTTCTTGACTTCTACTTTTGCATTCCAGGCCCCTATAATGAAAAGGACATCTTTTTTGGGTGTTATTTCTAAAAGGTCTTGTAGGTCTTCATAGAACATTCAACTTCAGCTTCTTCAGCATTACTGGTTGGGGCATAGACTTGGATTACTGTGATATTGAATGGTTTGCCTTGGAAACGAATAGAGATCATTCTGTCATTTTTGAGATTGCATCCAAGTACTGCATTTCAGACTCTTTTGTTGACCATGATGGCTACTCCATTTCTTCTGAGGGATTCCTGCCCACAGTAGTAGATATAATGGTCATCTGAGTTAAATTCACCTATTCCAGTCCATTTCAGTTCGCTGATTCCTAGAATGTCGACATTCACTCTTGCCATCTCTTGTTTGACCACTTCCAATTTGCCTTGATTCATGGACCTGACATTCCAGGTTCCTATGCAATATTACTCTTTACAGCATCAGACCTTACTTCTATCACCAGTCACATCCACAGCTGGGTATTCTTTTTGCTTTGGCTCCATCCCTTCATTCTTTCTGGAGTTATTTCTCCACTGATCTCCAGTAGCATATTGGGCACCTACTGACCTGGGGAGTTTCTCTTTCAGTATCTATCATTTTGCCTTTTCGTACTGTTCATGGGGTTCTCAAGGCAAGAATACTAACGTGGTTTGCCATTCCCTTCTCCAGTGGACCACATTCTGTCAGATCTCTCCACCATGACCCGCCCATCTTGGGTTGCCCCACGGGCATGGCTTAGTTTCATTGAGTTAGACAAGGCTGTGGTCCTAATGTGATTAGATTGACTAGTTTTCTGTGAATATGGTTTCAGTGTGTTTGCCCTCTGATGCCCTCTTGCAACACCTATCATCTTACTTGGGTTTCTCTTACCTTGGGCGTGGGGTATCTCTTCACAGCTGCTCCAGCAAAGCGCAGCTATTGCTCCTTACCTTGGACGAGGGGTATCTCCTCACCGCCATTGTGACCATTAATTTCTTATTATTTACATTTTCAAAAAATATCTTTTTCCATCTACTTTCAGTCTGTGTGTGTCATCACCATCAGGTGACTCACTTGTAGGCAACATATTTAGGTTCTTGTTTTTCATTTACTCTGCACTCTATGTCTTTTGATCTGAGTATTTACTCCATTGAAATTTAAAGAATTATTGATAGGATGTATGTATTGCTATTTTATTCTTTTTTTTCCAGTTGTTTTTGCACTTCTTTGTTCATTTCTTCTTTTTCTTTTTCCTTTTGTTGTTTAACGATTTTCTTTTTCAATTTTCTTGAGTTCTGTTTTTGTGCATCCATGTATATTTTTCATTTGTGGTTAATATGAAGTTCAAGTAATTTGGCCCAATATTATACAGCTTGTTTAAGCTGACAGTCATTCAAGTTCAAACACATTCTAGAAGATATACATTTTTATACTCCCCTCCCCATTTTTTTGTATTGCTTTAAATGTTCATATTTTCTTTTTTTACTCTGTGTTGTAGTTATAATTGCTTTTTAAAATGTTTTGATTGCTTTTTAACTTACGTATTGGCTTATTTAAGTGATCTTCGATTATTTTATATACTTGTCTTTCCTACAGTGACTTTCCTTTTCCTATTTTTTCTAGCACCTTTTTTATATATAAAAGCCCCTTCACTACTTCTTTGAGGGTAAGTTTAATATTGCTGAACTCTCTTAATTTTTGCTTGTCTATGGAATTCTTTCTCTCTCCTTATATTCTAAATGTTAATTTTGCTGGGTAGAGAACCTTTGCTTACAAGATTTTCCCTTTTGATACTTTAAATATATCATGACAATCCCTTCTAGATTGTGATGTTTCTGCAGATAAATCTGCTGGTATTCTTATGAGGATTCCCCTGTAACTGTTTTTCTCTTGATGCCTTTAAAATTCTCTGTTTAACTTTTATGTTTTAATTATGTCTTGGTGTAGGTCTCTTGGTTCATTTTTTTTGCTTCCTTTTTTAGGTTTGGGAGGTTTTCAGTCATAATTCTTTCAAATACATTTTAGATCCCCTTCTCCCTCTGTTCTCTTTCTGAATTATGAATGTTCATGTTTTATCTTATCTCACAGATATCATATGTTGCTTTCTTCTTCTTTTTTTTCATTTGCCTATCTGGCTGCTGTTTTGACTGGGTAATTTCCATCACTCTATCTTCCAGATCACCTGTTCGTTTCTCTGTGTCATTTGTCTGTTACTCATTGGTTCTAGATTCCTTTCATTCTCAGAAATTGAATTATCTGTTTAGTTAATTTATCTTTATAGTTTCCACTCTGCTCTTAACAGTGATCTACATTTCCATGGATAATCTTTCTTAATTCAGTTAGCACTTTTACCACCTTTTGGATGCTGGGTTCTGGTAGATTGGTGAGTTCTGTTTAATTTTCTGTTCTTTCAGAGGATATTCTTTGCTCTTGTCAGTAGAAGTAGGTCCTCTGCATTTTCATTTTACTTAACTTTATCTTTCCATGTTAATTTAGAAAAATCAGCTATCCACTGTGGTTCTAATATGATATTTTATATCAGAGTGCCCCTGTGTATACTGTGAGTGTTCACTGATTTTGGCATGATGGTTACTTTTGATGCGGATACCAATCATATCTTTCCTGAGGGTGTGCTGGCCATTATTCCCTTGATAGGGAATGTGGTTGATGTTGGAGAATCTAGAGCCTGTGCAGGATGTGAAGTGGTACTTTCTCTCTTCTCCCTGGCTGTCACTGCACTGTCACTCCCTAGTTGTTGGATTATAAGCCCTGAGGATAAGGTTTGATCAAGCTCCGTTGCCCTGGAATATGTTCCCTGGTCCAAAGATGATTGCTGAAGCAAGTGTGTCCCAGGCAGTCATAGAATACATCAATTGTGTAGGCATTATGAGATTCTGCTCAGAAGCAGCCTGAGGTCACATCCTTTTCTCTGTTGTGTTCCTCCCAGGTCTAGTGCAAGGTTGCCAAGTAGATAGGCTAGTCCTCAGGTTTGGGGCTTTGAGGCTGCAGCTGCCATTGAGATGTGGTCTGCTTTTGTGACAGTCTTCTCCCAGGACCTTTCTGCCCCAGATCTAGCACTATGCTGTGATGTGGAGCAAGGTCTCTCAGTGGGTGTCTCCTGAGCATGTTGACCATGGCCATCACTGCCCCACCTTACCAAAACCCAGGATATCTGGGCTGTTTCTGCATAGTTAGATGAGTCCTCTCCCAGGGCCTCTTTCCCCAAAATTCAGCTCTTGGCTGCTGTGTGCTTCCCTGGCACTGCCCACGTGAGCACCGACATTGGCTGCTGCTAGCCTCGCCTGTCATTCCATGCACACACTGCCAGTGACATTTGAGGCTCCATTCAGACCACACCCCAGGCACCCAAGTCTGTCTCTGTGTAGCTTGATCAATTCTGCTCACATTTTGTGACAGGCTGTTGTGTGGAGTGAGCTGGGCCAAAGTATTCATCCATTTGGTTTCGAAAGTCAGCAGCGTGGAAGCTGCCAATGCATGACGCTCTCCACAGTGATTACTGGCAAGGCAGTCATGCACCCCTCACAAATAGAGTCTAGGCTTCTTTAGCCCTTCTGTCCATCTCAGTGGGTCTTCCAGCAGGCAAAGGGGCTTTTTTTTCCTCCATTCAGGATCTCATGACTGAGATGTGGATTGTGACCTGGCCTGCTTACAAGACCAAGGGCAAAGGTCTGCCTGGACAGACCTCTTTATTATGGATCCCTCTCAGGGGTGCTGGTCTGAACATGATGCTTTTTATTCCACCATATTCGGTTATATGGAGGGCTTTCTTGGAGTTTTGGTTGTACAGACATTCTTCTGCCAGTTTTTAGTTACTTATCTGTGAGAAGTGTTCCACATACAGATGTATTTTTTAAATTTGTTAGGGAAGATGAGATCTATATCCTTCTATTCCATCATTTTGAGGTATTCTCATAATGTGTTTGTCATAGTATTTCCCTACTATTTTTCTTCCATTTCCCTTATATTCTTAAAGATATCCTAAAATCCATATTCCAGAGGGATATATAATGCAATGATAACAGAATAAATCTTCAAACATATTTTAATAACTAGAGCAATATGCTAAAACTGAAGAGATAAGATTTAACAGTGATAATTTACAGTGATAATTGATAAACAGTGATAATTTACAAAGATGAAATTCAAGGCAGAAGAAATGTTTTGAACCAGCTTACTTTAAAATGAAGAGAATTCCAGAAAAACATCTACATCTACTTCATTGACTACACTATAGCCTTTGATTGTGTGGATCACCACTAACTGGAAAATTCTTAAAGAGATGGGAATACCAGACCACCTTACCTGCTTCCTGAGAAATCTGTATGCAGGTCAAGAAGGAACAGTTAGAACTGGACATGGAACAATGGATTAGTTCCAATTTGGGAAAGGAGTACATCAAGGCTGTATATTGTTACTCTGCTTATTTAACTTCTAGGCAGAATACATTATGCAGAATGCTGGGCTGGATGAAGCACAAGCTGGAATTAAGATTTCTGGGAGAAATATCAATAACCTCAGATATGCAGATGCTACCACCCTTATGGCAGAAAGCTAAGAGGAACTTAAGAAACTCTTGATGAAAATGAAAGAGAAGAGTGAAAAAGCTGGCTTAAAACAACATTCAAAAAATGAAGACCATGGCATCCAGTCCCATCATTTCATGGCAAATAGATGGGGAAACAATGGAAACAGTGGCAGGTTTTATTTTCTTGGGCTCAAAAATCACTGCGTATGGTGATTGCAGGCACACAATTAAAAGATGCTTGCTCCTTGGAAGAAAAGCTTTGACAAACCTAGGCAGCATATTACAAAGCAGAGACATTACTTTGCCAACAAAGGTCCGTCTAGACAAGCTATGTTTTTTCCAATAGTCATGTATGGATGGGAGAGTTGGACTGCAAGGAAAGTTGAGCACCAAATAATTGACGCTTTTGAACTGTGGTGTTGGAGGAGACTCTTGAGTTCCTTGGACTGCAAGGAGATCAAACCAGTCAATCCTAAAGGAAATCAACCCTGCATATTCACTGGAAGGACTGATGCTGAAGCTGAAGCTCCAATACTTTGGCCCCCTGATGCAAAAAACTGACTTATTAGAAAGTCCTTGATGCTGGGAAAGACTGAAGGCAGGAGGAGAAGGGGGCCACAGAGGATGAGATGGTTGGATAGCCTCACTGACTCAATGGACATGAGTTTAAGCAAGCTCCACGAGTTGATGCTCGACAGGGAAGCCTGGCATGCTGCAGTCCATGGGGTTGCAAAGAGCTGGACATGACTGAGTGACTTCAAAATGATCAAGGCATGGTAATTGACTACTAATTCAACATGAACCCAAAGCATATGCTCCTGAAGGGAAAAAAGCTCACCAGTCACATTAACAGAATTCCAGTTTCCACATCAGTCACTCTCAATCCTTTTTGGCCAGATCATATCTAGATTATGGTATTTGATTAATGATGTAATGACAAATGAAAACCTGTTAGAAGGCAAGCTGGAAGAAGCAATCTCAGAAAAACATATCACATGGTCAGGAGCTTTAGAAACTAACAATTCTTTTCAGAAAGAAAGGCTTGAGAGTTACAAACAGCTGCTTTAGTGATCTTTCAACAGATAACTTAAGAATAGATCAGACTGTCCACAGTTACCTAGGTTTAATTCATATACACAGAGAAACTCAAGACAGACTGACAGACACAGAACTTGTCTAGAACTAAACTAATCAGCTTGCAGAAATGAGGAATAATTACTTTACTTTTACCTTTGGAAATAAATAAATCATTAAATCATATCTCACTATTTCAAAAAATTTAATAAATCAATGTGGATGAAGTAGTATAAATTAATTAAATTTTATTAAAAGTATAAATAAGATTGTACTTCACAGCAATTTTAATCTATTAAAAGAAACTTAACCACATTTAATGGCTTAAATACTTCCAATAGTTTGCTATTTATAC